>NC_136492.1:103412508-103707508 GCF_053919585.1 Euprymna scolopes
CTTTATGGATTATACTTCCAAAATAAACTATTACAGTTGTTTTAAAAGTAATAGAAATATTTTTTTTTTTTTTAAAACAGTAATGAATTTTCCGAACTCAATATTTTTCAATTTTTAAACTTAATATTTTTCAATTTTTAAATTTTAAAAATCTATCAAAATTTTTCTATTGATTCTATTTTTACGATATTTTCAGAGTCAATGTGAAATTTTATGTTCTTTCCAATAAATCGAATAATATTTTAGACAAACGTTTTTTTTTTTAAATTCACGAACCCCCCCCCCCCATCCCAATTTTTAAGTGTCTATTAAAAAGTAAATACTTAATTTAGTCACCCGAAAGTAAATAATTAATTTACTCACAAATTGAAGAGAAAAGGTCAATACATAATATATTCAAATTTAAAAAAAAAAAAAACATAGTGTTCTTTTAGAATTTTACCTGTAGAGTTTGAAGTTTAAAACCTTTTTTTTAAACCACGTTATTTGTTTTTTCTTTTTTTTTTTTTAATGGAACCTTGGTCCTTGCTCCTTTAATTGAAAAAGAAATTAGGGCTTGAATTACATTTTTCGAGGAGTTATAAGCTTGGAAAGACAGGGGGTCGAATAATTCACGCCTCCCATTTTGTAAATGTCTAATAATAATTAATTTAGAACCCGATAAGTACATAATTATTTACTCACAAATTGAAGAGAAAAGGTCAATACATAATATATTCAAATTTAAAACAAAAAAAAACATAGTGTTCTTTTAGAATTTTACCTGTAAAGTCCGAAGTTTAAAACCTTTTTAAAAAAAAACACGTTTTTTTTTTTTTTTTTTTTTTAATGAAATCTTGGTCCTTGCTCCTTTGATTGAAAAAAAAAATTAGGGCTTGAATTGCATTTTTCGAGGAGTTATAAGCTTGGAAAGATGGGGTGGAATTATTCGCTATTTTCACGAAATTTCTGACACTGCTAGCCGATCACCCAGGCAACGCCGGGTAACCCCTGCTAGTATCTATATATATATATATATATATATATATATATATAATGGATGCACTGTTGATTTTGAATTAGTTTCAATGCTTATGCTGATTTCAAATCAGTGAGTGAATTATGAACAAGACCACAAATAGAACAAGAGATGTTGGAAAGAATTGATAGTTGGAATCTTTCCTCCTTTAATTTATCAATGCAGTTTACTTTAAAAATTTTCATTTCATTTCGAATGTTCCTGTCATGTGTCCTCAAATCTTCCAACACGGATTTTAATTGCTGAAAGATTGTACTCCAGCCTATCGCTGCATCGAAGCCAAATATTCCTTTCCCCAGCTTTTAACTATACATAAAAATTTTAGTATTCACTAAACCCTTATTCTTACTACATGCTAAGCCCATTTTTATTGAGACTGCATAAGGAATGTTTTAATACCTCCACTTTTATATTTTGCAAAAAACAAAAGATCAACATTCAGCACTTCATGTTCAGGTGTGAATCTATTGATACATATGGAGCAAAATCAGCATTTGTTGAAGACGTTGATTATTCCGATATGGAATCCACATCTCAGATCCATATAAAAAGATGGAGAGAATAATAGCTTTATAAATTTGGATCTTGGTGCCTAGTTTCACAAATCTATGGTCTCAAAGGCGATGACGAAGCTTGCCTAAAGCATTAGATGCTTTGACCATGTGGCTGATAATATCAGCATCAAGCGATTCATACAAGTTCATAGTACAACAAGAATGCCTTCTAGACACTGTCCTCGAATGTCTAAGGGTTTAGCCAAAACAACTTTGCATGAGGATACTATTCTCTACAAGTAAATCCTGACTAAAATATTCAAAATGACACAGTATTCGTCACCCAAATAAGATCCCCTCGGTATGGTTAACCCATACTGGCTTTTATGAGAAATGGTTCACTTTTTCAAAGTTATGTTACCTCAAGTAATAGCACAAAGCTGGATATTCCACCAGACTAGATGAATTCTTATACTAGAACCAGTAAGACCAAGAGGCCACAAAGAAATATATAACATATTAAAATGGTTCATTGGAGAGAGGGAAATTAACATTTGTAACTTCTTTACTAATTCAGTGTTTGAGGGATATAGGATAACTAATGGAATATTCGATTATCTATGCATTTTATGCAGAGATCAAGTGTTTGTCCCTTTGATTTCTGAGAAATTCGACAAGTAAAATGAAACAAAGAACAAAATTCATATGCGACAGGTTTTTGGCATTTATTACAGTGTGGAACGATAAAATTGTCGCCCTAGAAAAGACGACATGATTTCATTTCCATTCGATAAAAACCAGTTTTTTTTTTTTGCTGAAGATCATCTATTATTTGGCCAGTTGTGTAACAAATCCCAAGAGTGATAGGAACTTTCTATCATGTCCGAAAGTGACACAATGTTCAATGATCGAGATTGGAGATGCATCGCTGTACAGACTCATGCTCTCTACCGATCCAAGTTATGACAACAGGACCATTACCAACACCCTCAAAATGCATCACTGTTATTAGTGGCACTGATAACAGGAACATGCCCAGCGTTATGAAAACAAAGCTTCCAGCCACGTTTATGGTCTTTGGTGTGGGTTCAAGTGAGGGCCACATCATGCCACCTCACATTTTCGAAGTCAGCTTGAAAGTCAACACCAAAGTCTACCTGGATGTACTTAAGAGTGTGATGATCCTCTGGTGTAATCAGGTACCCACTGGCAGTCCCTCGGCGTGGCAGCAAGACGGTGCTGGCCTACAAGTCCAAAGAGACCCAGGCTTGGCTTCAGAAGGAGTGCTATGACTTTGTACTCTTCTTCATTGCCCCCCCCTTCCCTGACCTGAATCCGCTGGACTACTTCGTTTGATTATACATCAAGAAGATCACCAACATGACCTCCCACAACACCAAAGCCACCCTGATCGCCGCCATCCACTGAGTATTCACTAAGCTCCCGCCGGCGCTTGTAGAAAAAGCATGCTCCCAGTTCCGGACCCGCATAAAGGTGGTGATTGAGGCTGAAGGTGGCTAGAATAGATGTCAGCTCTACTACATAATCACGTTACCTGAATTGATTTTTTCAATAAAAGTTTTAAAATAAAGCTGTAGTGTTGTTTTATTTAGGGCAACACTTTTATCGTTCCACCTTGTATTAACGAGAGATATATAGTAATGGTGAATACTTTAACTGCAGCTTAGAACATTATTCTGGAAGTTTGATAATAATGAATTGCTTTTTTTTAAATGTAAATGAATTAATTTAAGCCATTTTGAGCCGCTTCAAAAACTAGAGTAAATCATCCAAAAGCAAGAAACTTGACCTAAATCTTCGTTTGATATCATTTTTACCTTGTCTATGGATCAGATGTTTTCTTTTTTTTTGATATTTTTCCAAGCTTATCATCTAATTCTTACAGTTTAGCAAGTCAACTATCTCCAAATTCCACTCTGTAAATTACTGTCTTCCAAATTTTCCTTGACCAGCTAAACTACCTGCGATTCAAGACATTCATGCTTCTATAATGGTTTATCAAAGGCGTGGGTAAATGCTCCACATGACCATATCATTCATCCTTAAGACTATGGTGGGGAAGTGTAGTGCTTTTTGATTTATATATTTTATTTTAACAAGAAAAATGTTGACAAAACAAAATTAGGCGAAATCATAGATCTGCCATTGCACTACAGTCAGGCAAGATAGAACCGGGCGAGATAGGGTCATGCGAAAGCCCAGCATCTCCTGCCACATAACATAACACTTCTGAAGGATAGTATGCGACGCTATTTCATGCATGCTACCTTCACTTTTGTGGTTGCACTGAGTTCATGCCACCCACCTATGTTCAGCAAATCTCCTAAGTAGCAGAAAAAAATCTACTACCTCCAGAGAATTATCATCAAATATTATCTCTTTGTGGAGACAACCGTCAATAGGGCATGCCGTCTGATCATGAATTTGTCATTGTGCTGCAATCAAACAAGATAAAGCTGCGTGAATATCCTGCAAATGGTGGACCTTCATTCAACTCTCTCTCGAAATTAAATCCATATAGACTTTATATACTGTTGTAGCCCGGAAAGGTCACTAAGACATGGATAAGGGTTGGAAAAGAAGTATTTGTATTGAGAACTAGACAAAATATACAGAGAACACGAGTCATAGTACTTAACGCCAATATGACATATTATGGAATGCACACACAGAGTATTTTCCTCTCTCCCACCACGAGGGAATGAGACACAAGGTGGAAAAATGGGCCAGTGCTCCAAAAGGAAGTGCACCCTGCAAAAATAAGTCTGAGTAGCTCTGTCAGCATTCCCCGGTGAGGGCGCCTCATACAACAAGTGATAAACTTGCTCCTCCTGAAAGCCAGGAGGTAAGACTTGGGTGAGTGGACCTCCTATGCATCCAAGAACATTTGCATTAGTCCGACTGTTAAAAGGCCGCCAAAATGGCCGAGTTTCTGTCAGACTGATTATCAAGAGCAGAACCTCAACTGTCGTATTATGAAGTACACACACACACACCATGAGAGTCAGCACCCTTTGATCTATTTATACAGAGTTCACATCCTATACATGGGTAAGTCCCTTCAGCATATAAGTATACATACATATATATATATATATATATTCATCCACAGACACTGTTTCTTGTATTACAGTTCTTCAATATGGCTAGACTAGTACTCATTCCAAACCAGGGATCGAACCTACAACCATCTAGTTGATAGTTGGCAGTTCTACACAGTTTACAGGATTGGCACTCGTAAATATCTCCAAAAAACAAAAAAAACGAAAAATGTTAAATACTGACTGTCAATTTTAAAATGCTCCGTTTGTTTACAAAAGAGCTTTGCATTACGTTAAGTAAGTAGCAGGTGATGTAATTTAACAAGAACTATCCAACAAGAAGGGCTTAATGAAAAAAATTATATCATTTATTGCATCATCAAATGTTAAAAAAAAAACAGGGAACACAATAGAGGTTATTCCTTATTCCACAGAGTTTCGAAAATTTACACTTTTCTCATCAGAAGAAGTAAATAGTCTACTTATGTAAAAAAGGAAACGTTTCTGGAAAAGTATAAAAATTGAAACCTAAGAAATTGAGGTTTGGGAATCTGGTTGTTGAAATGGAAAAGAAAATCGAATCCATGATGAAAAAAAAGTACTTGTACAGTTTAATCAAGACATTAAACAATGAAAATATTGAAGAAAAAGTTCTATTTTATGTACTCGGTATGGAATAAAATTTTCATACACACACAAAAAAAATCACTTAATTTGATCATGTACATTTTTTTTTACAGAGGAGAATCAAATTTTAATGAGATCGATTGTATCGTCATGATTTGCCTATTTCGGAGGATGAGGAAGGGGTGCCTTTAAATGAAAAATTGATTAACAAAAAAATAAAACGAAAAAGGGATTAAAAAGGACAGAGAAACTCTGTAAAATACATTAAAAAAAAAATATTTATCTAGGTATTTTTTCTGCCCACGTTTCAAAATAATCTAGTCAAATTTTGACAAACTTTAAGCAGTGATTGGAGTTATCTCTCTTTGGAGCCCCTTCCTCATCTGCAAAAACCAAGATGGTTACAACACGATCCATCTCATTATAATTTGATTTTCCTCTGTAAAAAAAACAAAAAGCTACTTGATCAAATTAAGTAATTTTTGTGTATAAAAACTTTATTCTATAGCGAGTACGTACAATATAACTTTTTTCAATATTTTAATTTTTTTAATGTCTTGCTTGAACTTTACAAATACCCCCAAAAATCAAAGGTAATTTTAAAGGCAGTATAAAAGCTCAAAACTTGGCACTCGACTTCAGAAGTAGGAAAAAAAAAACTTCCAAGAATTGCATACGAAATTGATTTCTTGTTAATTAATTACAATATAGAATGGAACTTTTTATGATTATTATGCATGTGTTATGATTGTTGCGATGGAAGCATTGATATGGATGTTGCTAACACAGCGCTCATCATCATCATCATCATCAATAACAGTTTCAAACAATATCATATTCATCACAAATTTTAAAAAAATATATTTTGCAAATACAAAAAAATTCACACACATTAACTTTTATTTATATAAACATTTCTTTCATCAATTGCAAATTGCAAAAAAAATTTATAAAAAGAATTTTGTTTACAAAAACTTAAAATTTTGATTAAAAATTCATTTCAAATGAAATTGTATTTCTTTTTTAAATACAAAACAAAATCGGTAAATTTAGCAAATCATCAAAATATATAAAATATTTACACACTGAGTTGGTGGGGATGTGAGGAGTAAGCACTCCAGGCTCCAATCTCATCCCTGTTTATTGTAGGGAGTTTTTGCTATGCATCACAAGTCTTTACCCAAGCACATTTGTCAGATAATTGAAGACGGTGGGGGTTTTAGCAGAATCAGTTTCTTTTTTTTTTTTTTTTTTTGTAAAAACAAAGAAAGAAAGAAAAAATTGTATTATAAGCAAAAATAAATTGTACTGAAAATTATATTTTTTACAAATTTATCAATTGTGTATAATAGTCAAATTATGATAATAAATATTTCAAGTAAAATACTGTCATGTTTTGTTGTTTCTGGATGATGCCAGGTGAGGAGAAAATGGGTCGATTCCACTAAATGATGGTAAATCAAAACTGAGTAGGGGTAAGGAACAGGTAGACAAGATGTCCCTATCTTCTGACCTCCCCATGAGGGCAGCATTAGACACAACATCGGTTTTTTTATGTGAGGAAAATTCAGCTAAAAGAAGTGGTGTGGATTGGGACAAAAAACAAAAATTACCTCAGTCTAGAAGGATTTATTCTTCACTGATTGAAGTCAGAAACGATTGTGTAGTATCAGAACAGATACTACACTTGGTTCCTGGCCAGAAGGCTAAGCAGATAATATAGCCTTTTATTTATTTTACTCCAAATTTTCACCATTTTTTTTTTCAGCAAATCTAAACTTAGCAACTCTGAGAAATTTCAGTGAAAACCTTTTCTATTTTACAATTGAATAACTTTTAGTAAAATGCTGGTCTGTTTCTCTTATCTCCATCTTTACTTCATATATATATATATATATATATATATATATATGCTAGCAAGGAGACCTGACATTGCCCGAGACTGAATGATGATCAACAAATATTTCACACTCCTATATTTTTATTGTCGTTGAAATTTGTGAAATCGCCCGGGAGGAAGTTTCACGTGCCCCCATGCAGTAACTTAGTCCAAAAAATATGTTATTCTACATTGCACTCTAGAGAACCTACTGTTTCTTTTATAAAATTATTTCATATAAACTTTTTTCAGTTAACGAAAAAAAAACATCAAGAAATTTATGTGCAAATTTTGAACCTACAGACCACATCATGTAAAAAAAACAAAACAAACAAAACACGCTATCAACTTACACACAGTAGAATTTTTACTGCCCATTGTTCTATCATTGTTGCTAAGTGACGAGATGGAAAAAATGGCTTTATCGATGATAGATAAATTAAAATAACACTTTCGATTACTGATTATCGGTAATTATCAGGGGTATTCTGAGACAAAACTTAACTAAGATCATTCCCAGACTTATACACTAAAGTTCTGTAAATTTTTTAAAAAATTTGGAGTCTATCAGGAACGAACTCTCTCACACACACAAAATTGCATTTATATATATAAAAAATTTAACATGAACAGATAAATTATTTTAAAAATCACTTAAAGGTTCAAACATTTTATTAAATGAGGAAAAAAAAAAGAAAAAAATCATTCGTTTTTTTTTTCTTCTTTAGTTCTTATGATATGTGTTTTTTGTCTTTTTTTTAATGAAATGTATCTTATTAATTTAGGACTTTAGAAAATCCATCAGAAACTGAAGGGTTCTTTGTATTTGTTGTTCTTTTCTTTTTCCATAAGTTGAATATCTGTGCCCTCATATTGGTACCTATTTACAATGCCTCCCCACGGGACAGAGTTAGACACCTGGGTCGTTTTTTAATGTGGAGAAAAGGTACAAACACAAAAAATTGTCTCAGTCGTGAAGGACTTCTCCACCGAAAGAGAACAAGAAATGGAAGTGCGGCATCTGAAGAACAGATACTACACTTTGATCTTGGCCAAAGGGCCAAGTAGTTGTGCCCTCATATTTGTAGATCAAATAATTTTTTTTTTTGTTTTTCCTCATTTAATAAAATGTTTGCACCTTTGTGTAGTTTTTAAAACAGTTTGTTCATTTAAAATTTTTATTTTTATAAATGGTGCTTTTAGACCTGTCAATTTTATTTACATACACCTAGGCAGCTCGCATTGAAGAGATCTCCCCCATACAAATGACAACACCGGCACATATCCTTAACATACCTACCGGGGAATGCTAACAGACTACCCAGACATTTTTTGCAGGTCAGCGTATTCTTCCTCTCGGGCGTTAACTTTTCAAATCCCTCTTTTCGACCCTCGTATCACATTATTCTGCTGTGGGAAGGAGATACATAACTTTTCATGTGTGCATAGTTCTCGTCAATGCGTTAGCCATTGAATTATTATTTCTTTTATTTACAACTAGTGGGGTACCTGGCGTTGCCCGGGTGTGGAGAGGTGGTGTAGTAAAGAGTCAATACAACTAGAAAAAAAAAATAGACACTGTCTGGGTGGACAGAGGTGTGAAAAAAAAAAGTTTAAGCGAACGGTAAAATAATTCAGTTTTTGTTTTAAAAGGGGAAAAATCCCATTACGTAAGCCTCGAAATGAGGGGGGGGGGAAGTAAGCAAACTCGAATTTGTAACGTGAACGAGGAACAGATGGTGAAAAAAAAATGTGACGTCTTTGCCGAGGAGTCCATGGCAAAACCGGAAGTCTATGGAACTGACAGTTCAATTTCAAATCCCATTAGATATCTTGTAGTTCACTTACACAATGTTTGAAAAACCATGAACTACTATTTGATGTCACTACACGAATTAATAAAGAAATAGTCTGTAGAGGACTAGGATATATAAATCCTAATTTCGTTACAAAAGAAAATAATGAAACGAAGGGAATGAAGGAAATAAAAACTCAATTGCTGGATAAGATAAACGAAAGTGTATTGTTGTGGAGAGAGAGAGAGAGAGAGTGTGTGTGTGTGTGTATGAGTGTTTCATTCAAACGCATCTATTTCATTATAAAATAACGGGGTCACCATTTTCCTGTAGAGGGGTAGTATATATAAATCCTAATTCCATTACAAAAGAAAATAATGCAACGAATCGAATGAAGGAAACAAAAACTCAATTGCTGGATAAGATAAACGTGTCATTTATTTACTGTTGAAAGAATGACTGTTTTTAGATATAACACGTGTTCATGTCCGCGCGGGTGTAACCATCGTTTGTTGCGGGACTGGTAGTATAGAAGGAAAAAGGAAATGTGTATTCATCTCACGTTCGGGTCACTATCGTTTGTTCGTACGTGGGAAGAGAAGTGATTGATGTAGTGGAAAATGGGAATGATAGTCCAGCGTGTAGACAAAGAAAAGGATAGAGGGTTGACATCAGTTAAACTGTGCGCCATGTTAGCCGTCAGCTACGTGAAGGTATTCTCAAGGGCAAGTTGTATATATATAGAGAGAAAGAGTGAGGATGTCAATCCAGTTCATGGAGAGAGAAAGTGTATAAGGTGTATGTACCGTCTGTTAGCTTTTTGTCCCACATAGTAGTAAGTGGTGTGAGGCACGCGCCTCCCAAAAGGGGGGTGGTTGGTTCGTCGAACCTCTCAGCTCGAGAGCTGGTCCGAAAAGAAAGATGCTGCTTATTGCTCTTGCTTTTATTATTGTTTCTGGTGGTCTTTTGCGCATGTGTGGATTTCCTGTGAAAGGGGAAGTGATGTTGCCCATGTGTGTGTACGTGTATGTGAGTACATGTGTGTACGTTAGCGAGTGTGTGTGTATACACGTGAATGTGAGTGTATATACGCGAATGTGAATATATGTACATGTGTGGATGTGCACGCATATGTATATGACAAGTAATATGGCTTGAAATGTGAACACGTTTTTTGTGTGAGACTAGAAAAGGCTCGTGCAAGTTATTTTTGCATAGAATTCAGAAGTTTCTAATCTTTTAACGTTTGATTTGAAGGAAACATTAAAATATCATTGGCATGTAAATTTTGATGTAATGCACAGGCAAATATATTTGAATTTTATTTACCTCCTTGCTAAAAGATTAGACACAAGGTCAAGTGTTTCCTTGTTTTATTATTTACAATGGAGTCTCAGTGCAGTTTGGTGCTTTCCAGTCGTCCATATTCCCCCACTCCCAAACTCACCAAGAATATATAAAAACAGTAATCTGTTGCACTTTATAGCTATTAAATACTTCAAATCATTCTGAAAAGAAAGAATATAAAAAGAAATAATCAAATTTGTCCTGAACAGCCTGTATATCCTAAATTGTTTGGCGAACGTGTCCTATTTGAGTCTTGATTTTGAGTAGCTAGTCCTGTATGAGGAGTAGCAAAGATCCTTGTTCAGCATTTTTTTCATTTACTTTGATGTCCATCTCTTTCACTAAGGTTCATATTTCCTTATCTTGAACGTGCCCCAGATTTTTTTTACACATATTCAAGGAGCATTGTGCTGCAACTAAGATTTCTGAATTGTTTTTAGTATAATGTAGGGGACTCTTTTCCAATATTCCAGTCGCCTATGTTCTCCATCTTTAAATCCCACTAATAATACATAGAAAACACTTTTGTTGCATTTTATCTTTATTAAACACTTCAAATGATTCTGAAATCAAGGATATTAAAAAGAATGATCAAATTTATCTTGAACACCCTGTAAACAGTAAAGCAACTGACCTTTAAAAAGATTGCTAGGTTTTTTTGTGCCACATATCGTCAGTTTTACTCATTTTTCTTGTGTCATGCATTTTGAGAGAAACTTCTTGCATTGGTTAAGCTTAAAACCGAGTCAAAGATTTAACAACGGGTAGCCTAAAGCATTTTTACCTTATAAGCTATTCAGTATGTTCCTCCCTCTTTCTAAATCTTTGTTATCTATATATTAATACGACAGTGTGTATGTTATTTTCATTGTCACACTTACATCCAGGTCGTTTAATTTTCATGTATTTCCATTTCTTGTCATAAATAATTTTACCAAGAATTCTTCCTAAGTTTTGCTTTTGATTATAGCTGATGACACTTAAGTCATCTATTTTTTTTTTTTTATAAATAATTTTATCAAGAATTCTTCATAAGTTTTGGTTTCGATTATGGCCGAAGGAACTCAAGTTATATATATATATATATATATATATATATATAATTTTTTAAAGTTTTTATTTTGGTTTCGATTCAAGCTAATGCACTCAAGTCATATGGATATATTTTTTTTTTATTTTTGAAATTGCAACTTTATAACATATAAAAATCGATAGAACATTAACTATAATAATATATACAAAATCTGCAAGAATTAAAATATCATATGTAAGCGTATTTTATGATTGAGCTTTGCAGGGTGTTCGTGCTAGCTTAGATAAATACTTTTGCAGTTTTAACAAAAAAAGTTACAATAATATTAGAGCATCTCCATTTACACTGAACATCTACAGAATGCCAACATCAATATATTACATCTGAATGAGTCCCCTGTGGAATTTCCACAGGTCCTAGCTTGAATTATAATAATGAAAAAATCTTTGAATTATTAATTCAGCATAAAGTTTTCAGACTTTAAAATGTTTTTGTTTAAAAAAAAAAAAAAAAAAAAAAAAAAACTAAAAAAACCTCCCGACTTGTTCAATTTTTAAGTGTATATTCAATGTGCCATCTAAATTTAATGTAAAAAGCATCCTTCATCACGGATGGAATATCATCGGCTATAGTCAAGATTTTTGCTCTTTTTCACTTCCAGCTTCTGCTTCGGAGACGAAACAATGACAAGCAAAATATGCTCCTTTCTGATTAATGGTTATCTTCCTTTCAGATAGCATAAAAGCCCCTCTTTCCCCATGTTAAGAATGTGCTTTTTGTCCGCTTGATTATGTCTAATTATCCAGCCAAAATGGGCAACAGAAACTAGAAGACAATCTTGACTATAACCATATTTCATTTCTTTACCATGTTCTGTAATCTTTGTTATTTAATTTTTTATAATTAATAGTGGGAGGGGGAGATAGCTACTGTATTTTCAGATTATTATTTATTTCATAAAATTTACTGTTCAGTTGATTGTGTAAGCCTTATGTAAAATAAGGAGACTATTTATGTTAGACTAGCAGAGGGGTGCCTGCCTTAAAATATGCTTAATATATTTTAATTCATGCAGATTTTGTATTTATTGTTACAGAGCAAATTCTCTATTGAATATTATATTGTACCTAATATAGTACTGATTTCAAAGATTAAAAAAAAATAAATGATTTGGGTACCATCAGCTAGAACCGAAACCAAAACATTGAATGCTCCAGATGCGTTCTAGAAGTGTAAGCCATGTTTAGTTTCAGAATAGTTTCCGATGGTTCGTTGTTCTAAACAAATCTTGAGGTGACTGGTTTGCAGTAGACAGAACAGTTTCCGATGGTTCGTTGTTACACACAAGTCCTGAGAGGTGACTGGTTTGCAGTAGACAGTTCCACAGAGCAAAATATTCTTATCGTGTCGAGACGGAAAAAACATGCGAAATTGCTACAGAAAAGGTTTAATATTTATGGAGCAATTCTGGTTTCTGATTGGTTGGTAGCAGAATGTGAATTAATTCGATTCGTCAGTTCCTAGCAGCATTGTTTATAAATAGAATCGCCCGACTGTGTGGGATCATACCCCATTAACCTCCGGGCTGAGTCTCCTAGCGGCTTCGGCTGCAAGGAGACAGGGTAGTACATGTCAAGGATTCGTCACTTGACACTTAGCCCAACAGGTGAGGGGCCGGGAACCGGTCCAGCACCTGTTGGACTGAGGTACACCGCCTGGGTAATACCTAGGAGGTCCACCCTCCCAGGCCTTGCCACCGGGCTTTCCGGTGGGGCAAGTTTATTGCTTGCTGCCTGAGGCGCCCCGACCGGGGAATGCCGACAGGGTTACTCAGGTAATTTTTAAAATTGCAGAAGTGCCCCTTCTTTAGGGGAGCCTGCGGGTATCCCACTTTCCGGCCTTGTGCCACATTTTGCTGAGGTGGGCAGCAAATAAATATCTACCCCCATTATAGAACCAAAATATTGCAACGTGCGTACTCTACCATTTGAGCTTACGCGACAGATAAGAAAGTTATAAAATTAAACCATTTTTAGCTATGATCAGTTTACACATGCGCGAACTCATAGAAACGTTGGGAAGTTGAAACGAACATTTTTGTATTTCAACTTGTTGACATATTTCTGCACGCCTTAGTCATCCAAACAAAGATTTTATTTCTTATAAACGATCCTTAGTGTATGATTATTTTTTGTTAATTTCAGTGTTATGTGACCAATAGTTCAAGAGTTTATTGGCTAAATATTTACACACAGGAAGACACCCATAAATACATCTATTTATATAGACTAAAAAAATGAAAAAAGAAAATGCTTTTTATCTAAAAATTTGATGTTTAATTGATAATTTTTGTTTTAAAAACTAATCATCACTTATCAAGGTCAAAAGTTGCTCGAGGATCGACCAATTTTTGGATACTTGTGAGAACAGTGCTTAACATGAATATATTTTCATTAGATTTAAAGACAGCCATGTTGTAATTAGCAGGGAAGCAAGACCATGATAATCTGTTTCACAGACAGAAAGCCCTTGTGAAGAAATTTTGTTCCTGGAAATTCTGCCTGATAGGTACATGGAGAAAGGAAAGTTTTTTTTTGTGGTAGAAAACAAGTTTTTGCTTCAATATTTTACAAAGCGTAACCAAAGATTGGAGCTCAGTCGAGCATCATTCATGAAAATAAATATAGAGTACAGAGACAAGCATCATCTATTCTATGAAGTAACTGTAAGAAACAGAAGAGATTATTTCTCAGTGGATTTTGGAGTTGATTCATCAGGTGACTTCATGCCTTGTCTGGAGTGATTTCCATAAAAAATAAATAACAATGAAAATACAAAAGGTTACAGCATAAAATGATCCGAAATTTTCAAACCGTAAAACCAACAACAACTCAATAAGTTCATTTTATTTATCACGTAGGCGGTTAGACACATGATCAGGCATAGTTTGGAGAAGTCAGCACACACTCTGACCTACACAGGAGATTGTGTCAGGAGTCAGATATTTTTTGGAGCAGTAGAATGATCCAACCATCTTTCCAGTGTCCTTAACAGATTGTATGAAGGTCTTCCATTTTATAGATGTGAAGTGAAAAGTAGTCATATGAACTTATTAAAGCCAGGGAGTTGCTCTAATAATTTATTTCAACAAGGGCAAAACAAAGATTCAAATGTTGCTGATGGAAGAAATCCAAAGCTTATTTAAAAAAAAGTTTACTGTGATCATGTTATGCACATTATTGTTTTGAAATGAAGACAATTTTGATTGTTAATAATTTTAAACTATAATGCTAAATTTTTGAGACGAGGATTGATAATTCATATCATTAGGATTGTTTTCTCAACTTGAGTGCTATTTTCCCAACATTTCGGTCAATATAATCTCGACCTTCTCCAGGTGTATCTCATTGAACTCAGGAATCTTTCTTCCAAAGTCGGGAATCTACAGGAAATTTTGAATGGAACCTTTATTTAATCCATTGGGGTAGCATGCACTCGTTCCATTAGCAATGACAAGGTAGAAGTTCTAAGTAATATGCAGTTGTATTCTTAGTATCGCCCACACTGAGCATTGAACCTTCACCCTCCAGAGAGGTGTCATTTAGAAATTAATTTTTACTTATACTTGATTTAACATTTACCCTGAAGTGGTTAGGCTGGCACAATTCATCTCAACAGCAGATACAAATGTTAGCCAATTATGGTTCCAGCACAAATCCCATATGTTGCAGAGAGGATATTGTCAGGTTCCTATCCTGAGCAACACCTGATTACCCATCAAGTAGACAGTGTAGACTTGTATCACGTGAGTCTGCTGTCCCTTCAAATTCACGTGTGCAGCAATGCCGTATTAAGCGAAAATCAAATCAATTTTTGAGCTTACCTTCGAGGAGGAAGCACCTTCGCTATGAGCAACCGCTTGTAAAAACGGTACCAGTTAGTATAAAAAGCCATTATCTTAAAAGTTGTGGATTTAACACACCCAAGAAAAGCATAATGCCATTATCCAAAAAGTTGTGGATGCGACACAATCAAGAAAGGCATAAGACTATTGTTCAGAAATCATGAATTCTTCATTAACTGGATATATATATGAAAAAAAGGATGAGAAAAAAAAAAGAAAAAAGAATTATTCACAGATGTTACATTCAGAGAAAAAAATTGGTTGAGAAAATTCTTTTTGCTCTTTGATCGTGTTGATTTCGAACTTGATGGATTGTTTTGAGATATTTAATTCGAATTCAGAGTACCTTTAAAATTGGCGGGCATTGATGCAGATGGTGATTTAAATTTGTGCAGCCTAAAAACTTTTAATTTTTGACATGATATGCTGTAAACCAGAACTTTGAATTACCTTCATTTCTAATTATTTTCACTTCTTTATTTTGTTGATTTTTATAAAAATAATAAAAACAGAAAAAATCTATAAAATATATTTTTCTTTGTGTTTGTGTTTTCCTTCTAAGTTGTTGCCTTCATCATATATATATATATATATATATATATATATATATATATACACACACACACACTAGCATTTCAGCCCGGCGTTGCCCGGGTGTTTGGAGGTATATGCTGAGCAAAAAAAAACAAACAAAAAAACTGGTAAATTTTTTAAACTTTGACCTTATTATGCCCCCTTAACACTTATTGTTTTAGGCTCAAATCAAATTATTAAGTTAGATCCATGTCTAAGGAACCTATAATTAAAATTTCAAATGTTTAGACCCCAAATTGTCGGAGGAGTTTGGTAGAGTTCTCAAAGGTCAAATCGTTGAACTTTGACCCCTTAACAGCCAAATTTCTGGCCGAAACCTGATCACATAGATTTTCCCAAATCTCAGTACCCTGTATATCAAATTTCGAGTCTGTAGACTTAACATTGACAGAGTTATTGTGAAGGGAAATGCACAAAGACAGACACACAGACACGTTCACACACACATATATATATATATATATATATATATATATATATATATATATATATATGCATGCTTTGTGTTAACCTGTCATTACTGCTTGTAATTACTAATTGAGAGATATAAGAACACGGTTCGGTATCACTTGAAGATTTAACCACATAGATTTTCATTTGTTGGCAGAGAACCGGGTGGTGCATTTTCCCCTGTCTGTGATTGTGCACATTTCTGAGCAGAAATATAATATGGGGTTTGTATTCCAGGAAATGATTCTTTTCAACTCTTATATTCCCCAATGAGTTGGTATTTTTTGGCCTTATGACTGAGATTACTGTGCACTTTAGAACATTGAACTCAATATTTTGAAGTGAGGCAGAGTTAGATGGGAAAGATGGAAGAAGTGGAGGACTTTTTAAAAGAACCCTCTATAATAAATTTAGAGGCTATGAAGAAGAGTGAACTGTTGGATTTCAACAAGAAGTTGGAGTTGGATGTCAGAAAGTCTATGAAGGAAGGGAAATTAATGGTAAAGGAACAAATATTCAAAGTGGAATCGGCAGAGGAAACAACGAACTTAACTGTGGGACAAATGGAACACAAAATAAAATCAGGATTCAAGTTAAACTTGAACTGGAAAAGACGCATATAGAACAGGAAATCCGATTATGAGAAATAAGGCTGTTTGGAGCAGACGAAGCAATGAATCGCAAAGAGTTTCATTTGATGAAACATGTCAGATTGGTGCCAAAGCTTGTTGAGGTAAATATAAATGAACATTTCCTTCATTTTGAAATGATGGCCACAAACTTAAAATGGTCTAAGAAATATTGGACAATGCTGTTGGGCAAAGTACAAAAAGTGTATACTACGTGAGCATGAATAGTTGTTTGGATTACGAATTGATAAAGAAAGCGTTGTTATGTAACTTCAAATTAGTACTGGTGGCATATCACGAGGCTCTGAAACGAAATGAGAGGCAAAAGTATGTGGTTTACAAAATATAAGGAAAGACTACTGAATAAATAGTGCACCCTGATGAAAGGAAGATGATGTAGAGAAGCTGAAGCCACTTGTCCTCATATAATAAATTTAGTACTGGGTGCCAGATGATCTGAGAGCATACCTGAGCAAGAAGAAGGCGGATACAGGTTACAAGTTGGCCACAATTATGGATATATATATATATATATATATATATATATATATATATAACAACACACAAGCTGAGTAAGACTAGGCATAACCCTGCCAGTCAAATGAATTACCCAGTGAAGCCCACTGAAAATGGAAATGTTAGTCACATTAAGATGAGTGGTGAAAGATAGCAGAATTACATGCTATAGATGCAGGAAGATGGGCATATCACATCTAAATGTTGACTGGGTCGTGAACTTGAAATTAATAGAACAATGGAAACTAAACTGCAAGGAGCTGCGTTAACATATTGACCATTGATCTGAAAGGCTTAATCCAAAATGGGAAAAAGAAGCAAATACCAGTAATCTTATTAAGAGATACAAGAGTGTTCTAATCTTTGTTGTTACAGGAAAAAATACTACGAGCCGAGTTAAAGCCATGTAAGTGTGTGATGATAAAAAGAATTGGGGAGAAACTCTGAGGACACGTTTATGTCAACCTAACGATAGATGGAACAGTGAAGTCGGAATTATTGAAGAATTGCAGATAGAAAGGATATCCTTGTTACAAAGAAACAATGCTAACACGGAGTCGTCACGTCTGGTGGAAAGGTCTATGGAAAAAAACAAGATGACAGTGAATCGAAATACAGAGATGAGGAAATCTCCAACCTGGATGGCTAAATCAGCAGCCAAATCGAAAGAGAACTCAACTGTCGAATTAAAGCAAAAATATAATTTGCGAAATAGGGTGAAAACCTAAGAAGAAGAATGTGTCAATGGCAGTCACCAAATTTGAGAGCGGAAAAGTGCGAGATGTGTTATCAGATTGTCATGCCAGAAGCATATACAGCAAATATATTAAGCTTAGCACACAACAACGTATAACAGACTTTTTCAGCATTTTTATTGGCCAAGCATGAAAAACAGCATTAAGAGATTCTGTCAATGATGCAAAGTTTGTCAAAAGGCAAGAAAGCCTAACCCGAACATACCACTATCCAATATCGGTTGCAGAAAAACCATTTGAGTGGATGATAATGGATTGCGTAGGGCTGTTACCACGAATGGGGACAGGAAACCAGTACATCTTAATGATGATGTGCGCAAGCACAAGATTTCCAGAGACCTCTGTCGAGAATGATATTGGCAAAGAATGTGGCAGACTCTGTGATCCATTTCTTTGCAATGGTTGGAATATCCAAAATAATACAGATCGATCAAGGATCAAATTTTATGTCATAGCCATTCAGGAAAGTGACTAGTCAGGAATATAGCAGATGACATCGTGTGCCTACCACTCCCATCTCTTAAGGCGTTCTAGAGCGGTTCCACGCTATGTTAACAAGCATGTTGAGAGATGATTGTGTTGAATGACAAGACAAGTGGGACCACGGATTACCGTTCGTGCTGTTTACGATATGAGAGACGATGCAGGAATCTTTGACTTCAGTCCATTTGAATTAGTCTACGGACACAGTACGTGGCCCCATGCAAATAATCAAAAAAGCAGTGGTTAAACCCCAAAGCAAGGCAGGTGATATACCAGAATATGTGGAAAACACGAAGAACAAATTACAAGCGGTAAGAGAGCTGATGCAGTGGCACATGAGCAGGGCACAGACTAACATGAAGCAGAGCTACAATTAATGATTAAGAGCAGCGAACCTGTCTTGAAAGCGCCAGATTTTGAGAATTCATTTTGCTTGTATACACCTGCATGATTATATGGTTTCGGAGTTGTATTATCACAGCGAGACAAGGAGGGGAATCTAAAATCTGTAAGCTATTTTTCCAGGAAGCTGAACAAGCACTAGATGGTGTATTCAATGATCGAAAAGGAGGCCTTAGCTCTGCTGCTCGGCATATAGCATTTTGATATCCATATTACTGCATTGTGATTATTGACCACAACCTCCTGATATTTTTGGATCAAATGCAAAACAAAAAACACAGATTGCAAAGTTGGAATGTAATACTTAACTTGGAAATGAGCTATGCAGCGGGATGAGAAAATGTAAAGATGTGGAGATTTGAGTTTGTACAATGGTTGTAAAGAAAAGGAAAAGCGTGACAGATACACTGAGCGAATAAGTAAAAACAACAATACCCTTATATGATAGTCTTCCTTCCTATTTATTTTCTTTCTTTGAAGGGGAGGAATGTCATGTTTCTATCCCGAGCAACGAGCAGAAAGTCTAGAGTTTAACCTGTCCAGTTAAATGTAGAAGCGTAGATGGTAATGCAGTGATAAGGGAAAATCAAATCAGTTTTTGAGATTACCTTTGAAGAGGCAGCAAGTCTTGTTCCAAGCCATCACTTGTTAAAACGGTGCCAGTTGGTATGAAAAATTCTGTCTTATAGAGATAAAAAAAAAAAAAAAAACTGTCCATGACAGTAGCTTTATCAAGGCCAGAAATCGTCTCTTTTTTTTTTTTTTTTTTTTCAAAAAGAACAGAGAGAGTGAACATTTGTCACTGAATACTTGTCTTCCACAAGGGTAGAATACAACCAAGACAGGCATAAGGCCAATATCTGAAGAGTCATGGATTCCAGGCATAAGGCCATTATCTGAAGAGTCATGGATTCCAGGCATAAGGCCATTATCTGAAGAGTCATGGATTCTAGGCATAAGGCCATTATCTGAAAAGTTGTGGATTTGACACAAGCATGAAAAGCATGAAAGATTGTTGCTCAGAAATCATGAATTCTTTGTTAGCAGTGGATATGTACATATGAAAAAAGAGAGAAAAAAGGAAAAGGAATTATTCGCAGATGTCACATTCAAAGAAAAAAGGTTGGTTAAGAAAATTCTTCTTTGATCTCGTTGATTTCGAATTTGGTGGATTATTGTTTTCTTTTTAGATATTTAATTCGAATTCAGAGTATCTTTAAAATTGGTCGGCACTCATGCAGATGGTGATTTAAATTCTTGCAGCCTAAGAACTTTCTATTTTGACATGATATGCTGTAAACCAGAACTTTGAATGACTTTCATTTCTTATTATTTTCTCCCTTCCAAACATGCTGCAGACGAGAACTTTGAATGACCTTCATTTCTGATTTTCTTTTCTTTGTTAGTTTTTATAAAAATAATAAAAACAGAACAAAAAAAATATAAAATATATTTTTCTTCGGATTTGTGTTCTCCTTCCAAATTGTTGCTTCCGCCATATATATATATATATATATATATATATTTTTACAAGGCGGCACCACAAATCAAGGCCCGGAGGCCACTTGAGGATAAATGTTACTGAGTATATTGTAGTCAATGGGAAAATACTGTAGTAATCGTTAATAGTGGAAATTTGGTAAATTGGATTACTTAAAGGGAATGGATCAACAAAATATATGAATGCTTTGTGTTAATCTGCCATTAACGCTTCCTATAATTAATCGAGGAATATAAGCACTTTAGCCCATACACGTTTTGGTATCACTTGAGGATTTTTTCCCATGGGTTTTCATTTGATGGAAGAGAAACGGGTGGCGCATTTCTGCTGCGGACTCTCCTGCCCACTTTTGTACATATTTCTGAGCGGGGATGTTACAGCGATAACAAACAACAGTGTGCGAGATGAACTGCTGTCAACACAAAGGATGCGACGCAAACAGTAGAGATTGAACACCTCAAGCTTTCGTAGGTCGTTTGCTCTCATCAGTCAGATTTCACAGCCATGCAATAGAATAATGTGGACAAGTGGTTAATAGATGCTTTTTATGAAGTAATTCATCTGAATTCTTAATCTTCATCTAAAAAATTCAGAAACACAATACTTGGAGAATTATATTAAGAAATAATGATTGTTATTTTAAAAATAAATTAAAAAAAGAAGGGGCACCGGAAAATGATATTTTATCCAACAAACTTAAAATAAGAGAAATTTAAAACAGCAGCAAAAAAATTTTTTCTTGTTTTATTATTTACAATGTAGTTTCAGTGCAAAAAACATTAACAATATTAAAAATAGATAGCAATATATAAGTATATATATATATGTATATGTATGTATAAATAGATGCTCTCATATCTACACAGCCTTCATCCATTTTACATCTACGCGTGTCCATTTTCATTCATCCAACATTTGTGGTTATAGGAACTTTTAGAAAGTTTTGGCCACTTGTTAAGGATTAATTTCAACTAAATATAAATTTTAAAATAAGTTAGAATTTTAAACATTTTGTTTAAATGAAAATAAATAAAATATTACAGGGCAAAAAAAAAAAAATAAATAAAAATAAAAAATAAAATAAATAAATAAATAAATCACCGCAATCAAAAGGAATTAAATTATAAAAATTTTTTTACAGCTAAATTTTGTATAATAATTCAAAAATTTTGGCCAGTGTTTTTATTATTACCGACAAATTTTTAATTTCATATTTCTTCATAATTTAGTATTGTTGGGACGATTAATTGGAATCAAGAATTGAAAAATATCAAAACCGGTATCGGAAAAACTTGTGTCTCTTTTCCAATACCAAAAACGATTCTTTTTATTGTTTTGGTTTTGTTTGTTTCTGTTTAAATCTTCATTTTTCACGGCTTGTATTAATGATGAAATGATACAGATTTATTAATTTTAAACTACCAGTAAAACTAAACTCTGTGGATCACCTCCTCCTACAAGTGTGTTTTTATGATTGCAAAAATATATGCACATGTATTTTTGTGGTAATAACCCCCTGCAACCCCCCCCCCAAAAAAAACCCCTCCATATTTAGAAATTTAAAAAGAATTTGAATCAGTAATTGTATTGGAATCTGGGAAAATATTGGAATCGTCTCACCACTAACAATTAGTTGTAAAAAAACCCCAAACAAACTAAAAACATGCTAATTATGTGAATTTTTCACCGAGTTTGTAAGTACAGTTTTAACAGAAAAAGTGTTGTTTCCACATAATAATTAAACATAACAATGTCAACATATTTTTCAATAATAAACACCACATTGTTTCTTTTCCTTTTTTAACTTCTATCTGATGAATTTTTGTCCTACAAATAAACTCTTGAGAAAAAGAAAAAAAAAAAACTAAGAGACAAAAAGTTTAAATATAAAATTATTCCTTAGGAAATCGGAACGTACTTATAAGGGATAAGATTGAAAAGAAATATTCATTTCTCCCATGCAAGTAAGAAAAAAAAAAATTCAGACCACAAATATTTATGCCAGTTGAATCTTACATTTTGTTGACGAAATATATTTTTATTTGAGCCCTATTCTGATATCCCACTATCTGACAAACCCAAAACTGGGGCTACCTAACTGTGAACTCCGGATCTAGGATTGTCCCAAATCAGTTGTTGCATTTGAAGCTTCCCTAGTTATATTTTTTATCCTCTAAAGTATTGTGTGAAAAAATTAGTCAGTTTTAACTGTAATAACATTTCTCTTTTATAAACATCACCGTATAGAACCAATTTTAATAGTAACAACATATTTAACTAAAAAAACAAAAAAAAACATTACTGCTTATGTATGTTAATATGTCCAAAACTTCAATTTGATCTTGCTTCCACTTTTCTGGAAATCTCTATCATATGAAACGAAAAAACTTGTATTCCTTATAAACTTGGTCCTGGATATGATCTTGAACTATATCCAGTGGTGAGGCCCCAGCTTGCAGGCTTTGAGGAGTGTGGAGGCACCCTTTAATTGCCATTGCTCCCAGGTCCACTCTGACCTGGAGTGGGTAGTACCTGTTAGAGTCCCAACTATGGGTTAAATAGAAACCGACTTGAAAACAACAAATATTCTATTAAAAAATTTTTCTTAAATTTTTGGATTCGGCATTAAATAATCTGAAAAGGATTGATATGCCGGAAAACAAAAACAACCAAGCTTATAAACCTAAGACTGCATTTAAATCAGATAATTGTTTCATTGTGATGACTTAAAAAAATTAACACAAAATGCACAACAAAATTAGACAAACAAGCAGAATTTTTTAGGCATAACAGACTGAACACAGTGGAAATAGTGTTGGTAATAATTAGCATTAACCTCTTATCCCACAAACACCAAGTTCTGATTGTAAATGTCAAGAAATATTTGAAAGCAATAAAATATAAAAAAAAAAAACTGTCAAAAATTCTTTTCAGTCTCTCTCTCATATATATATATATATATATATATATATATATATATATATATATATATTATATTATATTATATATACATGGTGTTTCAAAATTAACCATCTGTTTTGAAATATAAATTTGAAAAAAGATCATCTTAAGAGAGCATTTACTAAAATGAAGCCCGAGCTTTTGCTTAATTTTTTTTATCCATGGGTCCATCACTAGGATATGCACAGGTTTAAAAAAGCAGTTTAATCACTAAACCTGCAGAGTAAATGCACACATTTTATTTGTTTAGTGATAGATTTGTTAGTTTGAAATAGCATTTCTGTTTGTCAGATATGCTCAAGTTTGAAATTATATTTTCATCAGCCTTTCACATTTAAACTGCAAACAAATTTTCATTGCTAAAAATCAGGTTGAATGGATGCATTTGAAGAATGGATATTTGTTAAACAAAAAAAAAAAAAAAAAAAAAAAATCTTTTAATTTCCAAGAATAAATGTCACTGTCACTTGTAATTTTTCTATTTTTTCAGTCAATTTAAATGTTATTATTCCATTTATGAAAGTCAGACGACGTACACTAAATTTATTCTATTAGAATTCCATCAACTCGAATCCACAAGTCGGCATTTTCTCCTTCTAAAACTGAGTTCGAAAGTTTTCCTAGTTTTAGAAGAAAAACCAGACTTTGGTAAATGGGGAAGGAGTAGGTTTTTAGTGGTGAAAAATTCAAACAAATTAGTAAGCCTATCGAGAGAGAGATCTGCTAGTAGTATTATATATAAGAGAAAGAAAGCAAATGATAGAATGTATTCAACATAGAGGCTTCTTACAGTTCTTATGTTATGAAATATTTACACCAATTTGAAGATATATATATATGTACATATATTTACTATTTTCAATGAAACTTCTTAATATCTCCCTAAATAAATGTGCTCAAAAATGAATTATGTTACAACCATTTATAGTGTTTATCTTTACATTGAGAGGAGGGGGGCAGATACATTTCTTCATCAGAAATTAGAGAGATATGCGGGAGGGAGGGTTGGCTGTTGGTAGAAAAACGACATAAGATTCACTGATTTAGCGCATTTATTACATCCATGAAACTATTTTAGGTCATTTTATGCTGAACTATGGTATACCTATTTAAAACAATTTTATCTATACGGTTAGTTACTCAAGTTATTTACCCAATTAATTCAAAAAGTATTAGTTCATTCATTAATTACTAAAATAAATCCGATAGAATTTGAAATCAGTATATTCCATAGATTGTGTTGGTATCCATTAAGCCAATCACGCATCCCTTTACTTAACATTCAATCCAAGCCTATTTACAAGTAAACTATTAAAATGTACAAATCTGCTCAGGCTTTAAAGGATGGTTTAAATGGGATATTTCGCACTATTATATATATATATCAATCAAACCAACACCTTCATCATCTGTGACCATTGTAGTGGGATGAGGAGATGAGAAAGAGTTGGAAGGATCAGGTGAAATTTGTGGAGGGAGTGGGAGGGGATTGTATAAATAATGTTTTGTAAAAATTTGCAATAAAAGAAGCTCCCCTTCAACCTTAACATAAAAAAAAATTAAAAGATATGGGGGAGTGGTAAAATAAAAATAAATCTTGTGATGGATATATTTTCTGCTTTCTCGTGTGAAAGAAAGAACAGAAAGATTGTGTTTGGCAGATGATGGATAAGGCTTGCCAGCTGTTTATGCAGCAAACTAGTAGATGCTGGTCACAAAAAAAAAAAAAAAAAACTATAATAAATAAGTCGAATAGTATATATACATGCATAACTGCTCTGGCAAATGTGCTGTATGTGTGTCTGCAATATATATCTTCCTCCCTTAAGCAAGAATAGTAATATTATGGCAATAAATATTTGCAATGTTTGTAAATTTCATTGAATATATCATATTACTGTTGTAGCTAAATTCCAATATATATATATATATATATATATATTAGTTGTATTAGTTGCTGTACTTATAAGCAGAGAGTGCTTAATATCAGTGATGTTGATTGAAGTCTGAAGACCATATAAATACAATTAACAATTAGTGACTGGCAATTTCTCACATTCATCAGATTAACAATACATGAGAAATCGCCAGCCATCCCACATTGTTGATTCTATATGTATGGTCTTTAACCATATATATTAGTAAGCTATGAAACTATATATGGCAATTGAGCTACACAGAATTTTCTGCATTTCATCCCTGTAAGAACTCATCAAGTTAACATTTTTAGCTTGAAGAGGCCTTATGGGGATGAAACGTAGAAAATTCTGTGTAGCTTAATTGCCACACACACTTATATAAACATATTCATAAATTACCACTTAACTATCTCCTTATAAGATTATATATATATATATATATATAATCAGTCAACGAAGAAATCCAAGATAAAGAAATACAGAAATCTGTGAATTACGATTTTGTTGTTTAGTCTTGAACTGACTCTTGCTTGAACATTTCGAAACAAGTGTAAGCATATTCTACTTTGAATAAAAAATACTTCTACTTGCTTCTGAATGTCAAATGAAGGATAAGATCGAAGCAACAAAACAGTTAGACACAGATTTAGGTATTTATTGTTTAAGATTTTCTCATAGTTTGATTCCACACATACACGGGTTATACTACGCATCCAGCATAAAAAATAATTAAACCATAAACATATGCAAACCCAGCAGTTATTATTTTACAAACAGCGCAGACCCCCTCCTTCCCCAAATGTCTTAGGCGCAAATTCATTTTTGTTTTTGTTTTCAGCAGGTTTTGGGAAGTGTGAGATTTCGCTCTCCCACCAAACCCGATTGGTTACATTGCTACGGCAGCACCAAATTTGCTTCCCCACTCCAACCCATTTCTTTCTTTTTATCTTTTTTTATATGTGGGCGACAGAAGAAATGGGTTGGATGAAGTCTCTCATTGACCATAACCCTTGATTGTGCTCAGTCAGCAAGAATTAAAATACCAGGACTTCAAGTGAACGGACAAATACTTCATCCATCGTCTTCTTCGATATCCATAGATCTTTGTCGTTGCAATTTTTTCCTGAAAAAAATAAATAAATAAAAATAAATAAATATTAGTCCGAGAAATAAGATAAAGTAATTCAAGTAAGTCTATTTACTTGCCTCCCTATGAAGGCAGAGTAATAAATAAAGTTGGTTTTTAACATGTGTGTGTGGGAGGAGCTATCTCCCAAAAAAAGAGGCACTTTGGATTCAGACAAAAATAAAAATTGCCTCGGTCAAGATGGAACTCTCTTTCCTTACCAATTGAAGACAGAAAAGATGAAACAACATTAGAACAGATACTACACCTTACTCCTACCCAAAAGGACCAGGAAAAATATACTTGAAGTTGATGGAGTTCATTTATAAACAGTCTTTAATATTAAGAAAAAAACCCAAAAAAACAATTCTCAGGAGGTTATCAATCATTTATGCAAATTAATATTTATGCAAATAAAAATGGTATAAAAGTTTGAAATGGAGAATTTTAGTTGCTCTGATTTTTGTTGACATATTTACCCTTTGATACATTATCCAATGCTGAAATATAAAACCTATTCTAAATGGCTATTTACAAATTTATTTTATAACTACATATTGGGTTCATACCTTTCCCAATGGCATTATGTGCATACACCAGAGAGCTTCACCACATGTTTAAAAAAAATTTGCACACTCATGATCTTGAACCAGTCTTTCAGCTAACTGGAACAGCATGACACTCTCAATCCTTATCTGGTCCACCCATCTCTTTGGTGGTCATCCATTGATCTTTCTTGAATGAAAGCTTTTTGATATGCTTTCTTCATATAGAATCAGAAAACACCGAAACCATGTTAATCTCTTTTGTTTCGAATAACGTTGTTGATGGATCTGTTTACATTAAATTGCTTTCTGATATCTCCATTTCTTTGTCTATCTCGCAGAGTTACTCTAAGGATAGTTCTTAAATATTTCATTTCAAAGACATTGAGTTGCTTTTTATGTTCTGCCGGTCTACTCCATGTTTCACTTGCATATATAGTAATATGAACTAACAATGCATTGTAGAATCTTGACTTCAAAGATTTTCCTGTTTCATATTTTTTTTCGTTCGGATTTTCAAAAGTTGTTATGGCTATTCTGTTAATGCCAGATGAGGATGCAGGAAGTCAAGAAACACAAAATCGTTCATTTTTTTTTTTCAACCGTTTTATTGCCTATTAAGATATCTTAATAGATATCTATTAAGATATCTATTAAGATATCTCCGGAATCGAGAAATATTTTGTATTTGCCTGCTTTCACTTTCAACCTTGCATTTCTTGTAAAATGTTTTAAGTTCAGAAGTAAAGAGAGCGACAATAAGTATGGTGTCATCAGCATAATAAATATTAGTAGAGACCTAAGCATTAGTATTGATTACAGACTCTTTAGGTTTTGTTTTTAAATCACAAATTCTGGTGAAATTAGAAATGGATCCAGCAAGATTGTAACTGGTTTGGCTTATTCTATGACATACATTCATAATGATTACAATATGTTGTGAATATGTATATGTGCATACAAGATATATTGAGCATAAAAGCAATGAGGGGGAAGAATTATTTGTCATGCTAAATTCTATGAAGAAATTCACATCAGTCTTTTATATATGTTTGGGTATTGAACTTTTTCAGAGATTATGCTTTGAAAGGAGAAAGATAAAAAAAAGGAAATAAAAAAGAAACAAAAGAATAGGAGAAACAAACAACAAAAAGAAAAATGTTTAATGTTTTTTTTTTCTATTGGGAGAAAATTCCAAATGATAAAATTTCTTCAAGTATTCCTAAATTTTCAGAAAAAAAAAAAAAAAAAAAAAAAGTTTTCAGTAGAATTTCTTAAAATGTCTTTTTTGGAAATAATGTAAGTTAAATGCAAATTCACTTAATTCTTGGGGTTGATCACAAACACTTATATTGCTTTCCATATTTTTGAATGTTGAACACTTTTATTTAACACATAATCTAAAAAGCCAAACAATTCCCAAGAATATTTCTAGCTCCTCCCCCTTTTCATAACAGGGATCCGATATCAGATCTTTCACAATTGGCCGAATTTTTCAATTCAGCCAAACACGCAACAAATATTGATTGCTTAAAACTCAACAAACTTCCTTTGAATTTAGAGCTGAACAAGTTACAGCATACAACAATTGTATTCTGCTAATGGAACTTCATATTCCAAGTATGATTGTTTATTCAGGTATTCGAATAGGTTTTTTGAACTTTTTAAGATATATTTGATTATTTGGACAACCATTCTCATCTGGAGTTATTCATGTCTTAATCAATATAACATGTTGCTCTGATTTAAAGATAAAATACTTGGTAAAATTCATTTTTTCTTTATTTTTTTTAAAAAGGAGGTTACTTGAAAATAAGCGTTAATTAGTAATTGTCAATGAGACAATATCATAGTAATCATTTAATAAATTGGATTACTTAAAGGGATGGATCATCAAGAATTCATTTACGTTGGACTTGAAGATGACCATATTTTAGTCAGCTGGAAAGCAGGAAACGAAACAGAGTTCCACAGACATGCAGTTCTGAGAAAGAAGCTTTGTTCATAGAATCTACGTTTAGGTTTAGGTACAGATAAAGAGTGGGGGGAATTATTGATAGTGTTTTCAGCTAGACGAGTGTTTTTTGTGAAAGTTTGGCAAGAAGGGATCATAGATTAGAGCTAAGACGAATACTTGCCATGAAAATAACAATAATGCAGAGACAGGCTTGCAATTTCTCTTCTGTGGGAAAGAAGTTGCAGAGAAGAGAAAAAGGCATCTCCTACTAGGCTGAAGTCTATTTTGAACTATGTCTAGCAAGACAAAATGCTTCTAGCAGCTTGTGCCCAGATGTGGCAACAGTACTCCATTCTAGGACATACTTGACTCTTCTACAGGTAGAAAATTGCATCAGCAATGAGATATCTACTGGAGCAGTAAAATGATCCTACCATTTTTCCAGCGACTTTGGCAACGGATTTGATATATGTGTATGTTTTGAAGTTATATTTTTATGGATGTTGAAAGTTCAATCCTTAGTGCAGCCAACACTCAAAATACAATTGTGAATTATGTAGCCGATGAAATGAGAGTGTGCTACCCTCGTGGATTAAATAAATGCTGTGCTGATTCCAGAGTTTAATAGAAAGATTCCAGAGTTTGACAAAATACATCTGAAGAAGCTTGGAGGTTACATTGACTGAAATATGCGAATAACACTGTTTTGCAGAGAGTCAACCTCATTCTCTTGTTCCAACCAGCCTGATCCAATGGCAGGACAACAGTAATCTAATTTAAATAATACAATATTTATATCATGTACTTATCTGATGTTTGAGCAAAATGGTTCAAAAGCTACCAAATCAGCATTTGTTCAGGTCAAAAGTAAAAAAAAGCAATAACAGCAAATGACTTTCAGTCACCAACAAGATTGAATGCAAGTGAGGAATAAAAGATAATGTTAAAAATCACATTTTCTGCAGAAAATTATAAAATTATAATAAAAAAATGGAAATTTTCATTAAAAGTTAAATTCTAGTGAATTAAGGTTATATATCGAGAAATGATGTCATGGAGTGGAAGTCTGAAGTAGCAAAATCTTCCTCTTTGGCAGATGAGCGATTTGGATATCAACACCTTTTTTCTTTTAAAGCTGTCTTACTGAAAGGTAAAATGTTATTTCACTGCAAAAAAAAAAAAAAAAGCAAAAAAACACACACACACACACAAACAAATAACAAAACAAAAACAAAAAATCTGTAGAAAAATGAAATTTTATAATCATTTTTTTTTTTTCTTCATGCGAGTCTCAATATTAGTAAAAGGGTGGAAAGAAAATGCAAGAGAAACCATTGGCCACTTGCCAATTAAAATGAGGCATGCTTCTTCATTCAGAACTTTAGTAACATTAGTAAACAATCTCCACTATGCAACAAGGTTAGTATTAGATTAATTGAAAAGAAAGCATGAATTTTAGTCGAGAGAATAAGGGCAGGCGGGGCAGCAGCAATGAGATTTTTTTAGTTTCGTATTCTTTTAAATTTTCTGTGGAAAAGTTAGAAATGGCTTTATAAGGATACAGTTTTTATAACCTAGGCTTATGGCATATAAACTTTTTTTTAAGCTATTTGATACCAAAATGCAATATCTATTATCAAAGATTCATTGTAGACAATTGAGCACAAGTTGTTATTTTACTCATACTTAGAGGGAAATTATGTAGGATCATACAGTTACCAACAATATTAGTGTTGCAATTTAAGGAAAATTAATTTTAAGTTTTCTCATTCTGTGGAAATGGGGTAATTATAGATATGGTTAGCAATATAGTTTTTTTTTATTAGAAATATTGAGTATTTAGTTTCAGGACTTTTTAGATGAGGGTTGATAATTTGTATTTTTCAAACTACTGTCTTCATCTTTGGTGTGATTTTTACATTTCAGCTGATGCTGAACTTGGAAATCTTTATGTTGGACTCTGACAATCTGTATGGGATTTTGAACCCTTTATTTAATCAATGGGAATAGCTTTCTTTTGTTCTATCACTCGTAACAGAGATCGTCTCAAATAATTCATAAGTTTATTCTTGGTATTACTCATACCGAGGATTAAACCTTCTAACCCCAGAAAACTTTCACTTATAAATGCTAAGTAATAATCAGTCCTAAGTCACTGTACCATGGATCCTTGTTGATATATAGATTCCCCGAGTATGACAAGATACACCTGAAACTTTGTTAGAATCACATCCAAGATGAGAACAGTGATCAGAATAATATTAATCATTGAGCAATTTGTTTCCAAACAGTCAAAAAGTAAATAAATTCTAACCCAACAAGTAGTATACAATTACTTATTGCAAATAAGCTACACAGAAATGTTTGGGTTTCATTCATGAGGGAAATCATCAGGCTAAGTGCCTACGTGCTTATATTAGTACACTTTTTCTAAGCTTCTGCCCCTTTAATATTAAATACACAAAAATTCAAAATTGTATACAGTGGTCTCTAATTCTCATCAAAAAGTGACGGCAGAACGTTGATAGATATTCCACTAATGCATTATACGAGCAAAATCTACACATGCATAGTTTAAAAACCTAGAATTCAGTACAACATACAGGTATAAAACGGCGGCGAGTGTAGAGGTAAGGAATCACTTTATATTTAGATATGAAAGTAAAAAAACAAAATGTATAAAAAACCTCCTGCCTTTATAATAAGCCATTGATTTGAGTGGGTAGGGGTCATCAGTTTGCAATCAAAGCAAGGACAGATTATAAGAGTGATTTTGTCTGACATTAATAATAATTAAAAATAATTAATAAACCTGAAAAATGACATCAAAACCAATAATCAGTCCTAAGTCACTGTACCATGAATCCTATGCCTAGAATCTTTATTCCAATTGTGATCCAATTTTTATCAAAATCCATTACATGATTTTGATTCTAAAAAAATGTCAAAAATTTAATGCTGAACCTTAAAGAATCTCAAAAAATTGAACTTCAGGAAATTTTGCTCAACTAATCTAATTACTATGAATGAAATTCATTGCAAATCTTGTATATTTAAAATTTCAAATGGGAGGCGGTACACATTATGCTCCTAAAACTAAAATACTCCACAAATATTAACATTTGAGAAATATCTATTAATTGATGTCTAATAGCTATTGCTAAAATTTCACAAAAGTTGGAATCATCTCAATTTTAAAGATACGTTCCATCTCTTTTTTATCCACTTTCCACAAAACTAAAACTAAATATAGCCCATATTTGAACCCCTTCTGCCTAACAATTGTGTTCCAAAATGCATAATGACAGATTAGTTAGTTTAGGAGTGAACCCTGTACATACAAATATATAAGCCTGGACACATACACATACTTAACTTTATATATAAATAAAGATTAATAACAAATTATAGTTAGAATAAAATGTTTATTTTGTTTATGAATGCAAGGTTTTGTCTATTGTATTTTTAGACCATCTTAAAGATATAGATTGAACTTACAAATATTCTTGGAAGCATCAACCAGAGCCGCATCCTCTCTAAGATTCAGTCTAGATTATCAGTGTGCTACAAATTTCAACAGCTACCTAAAAATGACATTTATTTAATAGTTGAAAGGCCATGATAATAAAATCCATCATGAAGCCATTACTCTTACTACAAATAATTTCTCACCTTTTTGATGAAGAACACTTTAACAAGGCAAGGAAAATCTATGTTGTAGAAGTAATGTTTTTCTATATTTGTTTTCATTTCTTATCATTTTAGCTGGGTATGGGGCATCCTACAGACATTCACCTACTATCTCATACACTCCACCAAGAGATCTTAAGATTCTAACCATCCCTTTAAGTGTAATTGTCTGTATCACTCTTGCACTTGATTCACCGATATATTTGCAAGGTAGATTTTGAAATTCTTTTTCATGAGCCTGGTTGCTTCTATAATTACTGGATTAATGGAGATCTTCCTAAGATTCCAGTTTCTTTTCATGTTGTACATCAGACTTTGGTATTTCATTTTCTATTGCACGAAAGGTAAAATGCAGAGGGATAGGGAATAAAAAAGAGTTAGAAAATACTTCAAATTTTGTTAAAGTCTTTTCATTCATTTTGCAAAGCAAAAAAAAAAAAAAAAAGGAAAAGGGGAGGTAACTGTTGTCTCAACGTAGGGACAAAATGGGTGACAAGCTGTTAATAGAATTTTAGAAAAAGTTGACAGAACAAAATACATTACCAAAACACTGATTAAATGTTGCCCAACTTCAGTTGTCATCTTCTCCTGACTCCACTCCTCTGTAGAGAACCAGGGAGGGGAAGAGACTTTTTTTTAGTTTCAATGATTTTGTACATTTTGAATAAAGTGAAAACATTTTAGTGTTTTTGTTTTGTGTTTTTAGAAAAGATTTTTGTACAATAATTTTTTAATAATTTCTTGATTTCAATCAACTTTTAATGAAATACTATAAAAATACTTAGCATAAATTTGCATTATTTACCACAAAAATCACATATCCAGACATGCATACTTATAAAAAGCAAATATTTGTAAAAATAAAATGAAAATAAATTACAATTGTATCATTTTTAAGGTAAATTTGGACTCATCATAAAAAGTTAGGTCTTAAAAAAAGTTATTTTTTCTAGAGAAAATGAAAGCTTAAAATAAAAATAGGAGACTTATCCATGAAATTAGTTAGAAACTATATATTATAACATGACCATTTTCTTAATGCATTACAACCCCGGCAAGTTTGTAATATTTTAAAAATAAATTGATTGACATTCTAGAAATTCTATGTTAAAGGTTCAATTTTAAATCATCAAGGTTAAATTGCTAAAAAATTTATGATTGAAACTAATTCTAAAGAAAAAATCCAACTTTTATAACTATGAAAAGAACATATGGTATATGCATAAAAATATAAATAGAAAAATGAATGTCTTAAATTTTGTAACCAAATGATTATTTTCGAATAAAAAACTGATACCTAACTAAACATGAAATATCCATTTTTTTTTTTGAATAGAAACAAAAATAGATAAGAATTTTAATTCTTTCTGGGAGACTGATTCAATATATTTGAGCCAAACATTAATGGACTAACATGGAAAAAAAATTTAAATGCTGAAATTCAAATGAAATACTGGTACAAAAATAAAATAATTTCAGAGCAATAATGATTGCATATCTACCATATTTTAATATACATAATACCCCCCATCCAAAATGAAGTAAAAATATAAAAATAATAAATAAAATAATAAAGTAATTATGATAAAAAAAAAAACTGAAGGATGTTAGAGCAGATTTGTGCAAAGATGGTAAGAGTGCAAAAGTTTGGCTAAATCTGTGTGTATAACTCAAGTTATAGATTAACGTGGCAGGAAATATGGTAAGAAAAAACATTTCTTGATTTCTGTTTTGCTTTTGTACCTTAAGAATTATTGTGTGAGAATGAGACTCACCCTTAGAAAATTATTTTCAAGATGGAAATGAAATCAAATCACTGAAAAATGAAGAGAACTTTAAGCCATCAAGAAAATGGAAATGTTATCTTTACCTCATTGCAATACGAGCACATTTTGGACACTTGTTGGGTACGAAGCAACTTTGGTGATAACAGGCTTTACAATCTATGGAAAAAAAATAGACAAGATTCAGAGAAAATTTTATAGAAAATATGTTAGCAAATAGAAACAATTTATATCCATTCGCTTCTACTCTTGAATGAACATTATAAAGATATACAGATTTGATCTACTAGAAAAGTAAATTGAAGCATATATGAATGAAAAATTCTAAATGACATAATTACTTGCGTTGCATATTGTCTTCCTTGTAACAAAATAAACCATGGATAGGCAAGTGCTTTACTCGGTCAAATTAACAGGCAGCAAATATTATAGTAACAATTTACTTACCAATATTTATGATGTACTGAATTCAAATGTGTATGAGCTAACTAATCAAACAACAAATATTGATAAAATTCACAAAAATAAATTTTTAAAAAATTTGTTTAAATCAATCAGGCTTGCTATTTCTAACTTGATTGTTAGCACACAAACTATGATTTTTTTTTTTTTTTTTTACACAGTGATCACCCCTTATCAAGGCCCGGAAGTCACTCAGGGATAAGGGTTATCGCAAGTACATTACGTTAGTGTGGAGATTTGATGAAGTGTTTACTTAAGGGGGCGATTCATTAGGAATTTGTTAACATTAGACTTGAAGACATCCAAGTTGTAGTCCGGAGGGAAGCAGGCAGACAGACGATAGAATATTCATAGCAGGCAGAACCACATATTATAAACAGCCACATTTCAGTTTTGAAAGACAATGGGTATCCTCTGTAAGGGTGCTTATGCTAGGATTCTATACAAAAGCAAGGGTTGTACAATCCTTAACAGCACCTCCCTCATAATAGCATTGCATGCATCCAATGGCAACAGGAAATCCACGATGAGTGGAAACAATACAAGGATAAGCAGAGAAAGACTGATGTTATTTTGGAATTTTCCATTTCAACTAATTGTAGGCTTGTGAGTCTAGTTTACTAATTAAGCCATAGAAGAAGGATATATGGGTTCATACCTTTCCGAAGAGTATTCACTAAAAGTGATGCAGTAGTCCTGAAAGAACTTGAACCCTGATCCCACAGCTCATTCCTGTAACAACTAAACCATGCTTCTTTTCACTCTCCACTATATAATGAAGAGCAATGTGTATATATTGATAGGATGCAACGTAAATAATACCATTTTAATTCATTTTTTTAAAAAGTGATTTGCAGTAAACATTAAAATTTTTCTTATGTAATGCATCAGTAATTTTTCAATCTGCAATAATGCATTTTTATTCAGCAAAATAAATAAATAAAAAACCAAGCAGAGTTACATACCAGACACCTACAAATTTAAGCATTAAAAGAAAAGAAAAATAGGGATTATTTATGCTGCACTCTCACATATGCATTACATATATATATATGTAATGTATATATATATATATGTAATGTATGCATAGGGTGCAGCATAAATTAGAGATTAATTGCAGTCATTTGCGTGTTTGATGAGCCTGCACTAGTAATGTGTTTGCTTTTTCATAAAGTCAACAGCTTTTTAAATGATCAGCAACTAAGCCAGGGAGACTCCCAATCCCAATTTAGATGTGCTCTTGTCTAATTCTTGAGAGCAGCAGCAGTAGCCTTAGAACTGTTCTTTAAAGGACAACACACAAACTATTATATAAGATTCAAATTGTCCTTTTCAGGACAGGCAAACTATTATATGCAATACAACCTTCACTCCACTGTTACCTGCCACCTGACACTCTTCTTAGCCTGCCACACTAGTTCCTGCTCTGACTCATCCTTCTAGCATCATCTGTTCTAGTGCCTGTTGACGTCCATCTCCCTGTTTCAGTTCCAAATCCTGTCTACATGGCCTCAGAGGCGTCCAAATTTTAACCTCATGACATTCTGCCTCATACCAGAAATGCTCAAGATACACTATTCCATTTCTTAATGATATTTACTTTTTCTGTGGTAAACAAACAGAAAATATCCATCGTATTTTAATTTTTCATCTGTGTTTGTCATCTCTTTACTATTGCCGTTATCATATGAGCTTGGGTCTACTTTCTTAGTTGTATTGTCGATTGGCACCCACCTATCGGCCTGTTTCAACAGTTTCTTTGTTTTGCAGAAGATCAACTCTTTGTGGATGATATCACCACTGGAAACATTCATTATATGCAATTAAATGAACATAAGTTATTTTAATGAGAACGGGGGGGGGGGGGGTTACAGTGTCATGCATTTGCCAGCAATACTAGTGCATAAATAATGACAATAAATTGACAGGTTCAAATACAACAATATAGTCAATTTTATTAGGCCAATCATACATGTCTGGAAACAGAGTCAGGTTTTATTAAACTAACTCGATAGTCAAACTTCCCCAGCTGACTCCCAATCTCTTACAAAACGATCTGGTTTTCAAATGTTGGGAATTTTAAAGATGATGTGGGTCATAATGAGTGAACATGGTGAACAAATCGATCATTCCATTTTAGCATAAATTTTTTTTTGTGAAATTCAGAAAGGAAACGGAAAAAAAAAAAATTTAAATTCCATCCATCACAATGAACACAATTTTTTTTATAATTGAAATCATAGAATTAGCTTACATCAAATAAAATGTTTAAAAATCAATTTTTTGCGAAGAACATGGTATGTTTTGTTTTTTTAATTTTTTTTTAATTGCCTTTTCAATGATTCAGGCGAACTATTACAAGATGAATCATCAGAAATAAAGAAATTATTTAAAAAAAAAAAAAAGCAAGGAGAAAAATGAAAAGAGAACTAAATTCTTTTTTACATCAGTTTAACATTTATATTACATGCTGCTGACATGTGTTGGACTCTTGGGAAAAGTATGAATCGAGTTTAATATAAATATTGCACTTAACAAAATCCAAAAATATTTTGATATTAAAATTATTTCATGCAGAAACAAAAGAAAATACATTTATTATTACCTTGCCCTCCATTAGCAAACAGGTCTCTCAAGAGCATACAGATCAAATTATAAATTTCTTACTAATTAATATTTTAGTGGCCTTATGCCAGATTATTCTAGACATCTATAACAACTTATAGTTACAATGTTAACGCTTTGTTATTAAAAATTAAAAAAAAAAAAAAATGAACAAGTATAATGATTTCAAGATAATTTGAGTTTTATAGTCTCTATTTACTTACATTCACATGGGGCAGAATTAGATACATAGTTTCAATGTGAGAAAATTCAGTCCCACAAAATAGGGAACATTGGATTTGTAGAAAAATAAAAATTGCTTCAGTCTAGATTTCTTCTTGATTGACCAAGGACAGAAAACATGAAGTATAATACCAGAACAGATACTATACTTGGTTCCTAGCTAAAAAGCCAAGGAACATACGATTTTATAGTTAATTTATTTTAAATAAATAAAAACTTAGTTGTCAAAACTCTTAACTGAATTATGAAGACTAGTTCAATCCTAATTAGAAAAAAAAAGACAATTATCCATAATCACAAAAACAAGAAAATTGGGTTCCTTTATCAAACAAATTACAAAATTTTAGAACAACAGAAATTATTTCCAACAGATAAATTTCGTAACCAAATGTAAATCATAATTAGTTTAATGTTTGATTTATATGCTATCATGTATTGAATTACTTTTAGAAACAAACATCTTATCTCTGATTAAGTTTCTTTACAAAGTATTTCATTAATTGAGGCAAGATTTTATAAACTGCTCTTACCATGTTATAATAGTTACATTTTTATACTTTGAAAATATAATTGAAAAGATTAAAATTTAAACTTGATCCAATTTGAACTGCCTCGTAATTTATATAAATTATTTAACAAAAGTACATAAATATAATCCAACATTTAAATTCAATAAATATTTTACAACAGAAAAAGGTGAAAGACAAAATAAAAAGAAAAGATGAAGTGAAAAAATAAAACATCACCCAAGCAGAAAAGGTATATAAAAAAAAATTATATGAAATGTGTCTTTAAACAAAAGAATGAGAATTGAGACAATTTATCTCAACCACACACCAGAGTTGCTTCCCGTCGACATTGCGGAGCTATGTACCTTTGAATAGTCTCCCAGTCTCCCTTTACCTTCACATTCCGTAAAGCAAAATTAGCTTTTCCCATCATGCACTCAAAATTAAAAACAGATTAGAATTGACCTGCACTTGAAGGAGAGCAGAACTCAAAGAAACATTAATTTGATTAAAAGGATCTGAACAAGATGAGAAATGCAATTGAAGCTGGTGTTATAAGCTCCTGCCCAACTCATTCCATATCCCATTAGATTACTTAAAGCTGGGTGTTAATTATTTTGTGCTTTTAAACTGTTTTTGATTGGATCAATTTTGCTTTGGTCATTCTCCTCTAATTGATGTTAAATCATTTTTGTACTTCATATTTTTGTTTTATTCCAAATCATGTTCGTATTGAATGCCAATGTTAGCGACGAAGCAGATTTTTCAAAATATTCTTTTTTTTTTTTCTCTCCAACCAATTTGGGTTATTTTTTGGTTTTTAGGATTTAGAAAGAATTATTTTGGCTCAATTGTTTTTTTTTAATACGATTTATTTCATACAAAGTGATTTTATTACAGAGCCAATCCGCTATTGAATATTATATTGTACCTAATGTATAATACTGATTTCCAAAGTAAAAAAAAAAAATATGACTTGGATGTCATCAGCTAGAATCGAAACCAAAACATTTAGTACTCCAGCTGCGTTCCCTACCGACTGAATCCAAATAAATAAGAAAGATTTAAAATTAAACTACTTTAAGCTTTGAATGAATTTGCACATGTGCAAAAGTAATAGAAATATGTTGGCAAGTTGAAATGAACATTTTGCATTTCAACTTGCCAACATATTTCTGTGTGTGTTATTCATCCATCTAAACAAAGATTTTACTCGTTATAAACCATCCTTGGTATATGACTATTATTTCCTGTTAATTTCAGTATTATGTGACCAGCAGTTGAAGAGTTTATCGGTTAAATATTTACACATATACTGTTTTATCTATATAGATAAGAAAAAAGGACATGCTCTGATCATGCCCTTGCTCCCTCCCCCACTTTCAAGTTTTGCCAAAAATAATGCCCAAATAAACCCCAAGCACACTAGTTTGCTCATGCAACAGAAACTAGTGAATGAGTGCAACTTATTTTAATCCCATCTTACTCATGCTTTCTTTCATAAAAAAGAACTTTTAACATATAAAAAATAATGTAACACCATAGTAATAATACAAAAACCTGAAATATATGAAACAAAATTGACCCAGTCAAGAAAGTTTAAGTAATTTTCTTAATAACAAAAATTATTAAAAAAAAAAGATTATAATGAAATTTTTAGTCTTTATTAAATAACCTATATATTTATAAGCAATGCAAATTTTTTAATTCAACATATAATTGTGATTTTAAAAATAGTGGATCTTTAACGGAATTTAAGTTTGTGGTAAATTAACGCAGTTGTACAGTTAAGTTTTCTTGTTATATTTTGTTTATCTTGAATGTGACTATTTAATTGGAAACAAAAATAAAACTAAGGAGGCCTCCAGAGCACTGCTAAAACTATGAATTTAAAGTTCTTCCTGTAGGCTTTGGGACCCACCCAATAACAGGATACATAGGTAGGTAGAGCCAGCTTTTCAAGCAATGCTTACTGAATCAAAGAATAGAGCTTGGTGCAAAGAGTTTTGGAAAGTTTGAAAGAAGAAAATATGGAAAGCCAAATTATATATATAGTAAACCAGGTATGTTTCCACTCACAGGATAAAATCCAGTGCATCCTGACTGTTTTTATATTAAAGTGCTCAAAAATAAGTAGAGCCATTTATTTGGTATAAAAGTTTTTATTTATGCAAACATTATTTGGCTATACCTTTGCAGATATATTTCGGTCTCAGGTAGAACTGTTCTCAATGAATGCATCCATTAACAGTTCAGTCGGAGGATGTTTGAGTAATTCATAACTTAAATTGAAATGTAGTATAGCCAAATAATGTTCGCATAAATAAAAAAACTTTCATACCAAATATAATCCTTTAAAATTGGAGAAATTTTTAAACGCAGTAACATTTTTTTTAGAATAAAGCAGAAAAACGAAATAAAATTAAAAAACAAACCTGATTGATGAGACTTAAAGAAATTTTTTTTTTTTTAATTTAAAGAAAAATTCATTAATTAAAAAATAATAATTAAAAAGAAAAACGTAATACAAAATCTCAGGAAGCAAATTTTCTATTTTATTAAAAAATATATGTATATATAGTTGATATTTTTTCATTTTGAAAATGAAGGTAAGTATTACTGGAAAAAAAGGCTCACCTGTACCCCACTTTCCCAATTGTTGTGTGTTATACGAGTATCTGTTTGATACAAAGGTCATTTAAAAACATAATTGCTTCTTGATAATATTGATTAGTATGACATTAATCTTAACACTTGACCATGAATGTCATGCTGAAGAATGAGAATCAATTATTTTCTTTTTAGATATTTCCAAGAATCTCTATAGAATGGTTGGTTTGTCGAATTGTCATGCTTAAGCCTGAAATATAATTTTCGAAAAACATTACTATTGGTCACGTAGAAGATTTTAATGAAAATTATTCCAAAACAATTTAGGTTTACTTTCTCATGTGTGCCATATTTGCATTAAAAACAATTGAATATCTCTATATATAAATCTCAAATATCTGTTAGTATGTATGTTTGTATGTCCACCTAAAACCTTTGACAGACAGAACAAAAATGAACAAATTCGGTATCATATTAAAGCTCGAACCTTCGCCAGACAAATATCGAAAAATTGGCCAAAAACATTAATTCCTTCACCCTAAAATCATCAGTTTTGTACAGGGAGGATGTAGCAAAAACTGTCCTCTCATGACAAGTTCGCTTCTACGCATGCACAAATGACGTCGGAACATGATTTAGTTTAAATTAAAAAAAAAAAAAACGACCCAATTTCGCCGACGTCATCTTAGCTCAGTTGCTTGGAGGGTGGCGTCATTATCTAAAGGTTGTAAGTTCGAATCGTGGTGTGAGGTGTCTTTTTTTTTCGATTTTTACATTTTAATATTGAAGCAGGGTTATTTTAGCCATTTTTCACGTTCTATGTTTTTTTATTTGGTTTTTATTTTTCAAATTTTTTAAAGAAGTTTTTACGTTTGTTTTTCTGTTTTCTTTTTCCATCACATTCACGTTTTATTTTTTGCTTTTTGTTTTTCCGATTTTTACATTTAACATCGTTCGTTTGCTTACATTAGTTTTTTTTTGGTGTTTTTTCGATTTTTTTTAAGTTTTAACATTTTTTTTATATAAAATACTTAATAATTTAATATTTACTTCGCTTATTCTTATGTTTTGATTACCCCCCCCCCCTCAAGCACACACACACACACACACCTCTAAACACCCGGGCAACGCCGGGTTCCCCCCGCTAGTTTAATATAAAGGAAATTTAAATTTATAGAAGGAAATACAATGAAGAGGTGTAACAGATAGATACAAACTGAAACAAATTAAGACATATAATGGTGGAATAAGCTATGCTGATTCAACTTTATTAATATAATATATATGTATATATATATATATTAAACATTTTACATGTATTGTGTTATTACTTACATTAGTATGGTTAGGTGGAGGATCTGTATTGTAATATTTCTGGAAATCTTTCCTTCCTTATACATGTGTTAAACTTTTAAATGCGCTATTGTAAAAATGAGTAATTTTGCAAAATTGAAAATGAACGTGTCTTAAATCTATATTGTTTAAACTTAATATAAGGCTTGTGTTGATATTCAATATTATTTATTTTTATTTATAATATTTTATATTTATTTTCTTGTATTTATAAATAATTCTCATTTGTAGAAGTTTTTAATTTATTTTCTGCAATCTTATATAAACAGTTTATGTTTAATCTATATATTTACAAATAGAATGTGTGTGCGTTTGTGTGAGGACAATATATATACTCAATGGATTTTTGATCTACAGACTTGAAATTTGGCATATAGGGTATTCAGACATGTGGAAAACTAAATTGGTTTTCATCTGGAAAAAAGGGCTGCTAAGGAGTCAAAATTGAAAAATTGGTATTTGGAGGTCATCGGATTTTTATCTGTCAACTGCTTCATGACCGCACACACTCAACAGCTTTCTTATGTTAAAAATAAGTAGGTTTGAAAATACTTTTTAAAAATCGCTGCAAGCTGGCCTAATGGTTATCATACTCGACTCACTGTTTTTAGATTTTAGTTTCAAGCTCAGCTAGAGTATTTTTTTTTTTTACTTACAAGAAGTGAACTGCTTAGAAAAATACTCACATGCATGTCTCAGTTTCTTTGTTTTTTTTTTTTGTTTTTTTTTAAAGGAATTTAATGTTACATTTAATACCAAGCAAACCGACTACATCTATTTCTATTAAATATTTATTTTTAATATTATTTAATATCATGGTTGAATATTTAATAGAAATATTTAATATATAAAGTTAGCATTAACATTAGCCATTAGTATTTTCTTCCGATCAGGATCAAATACTAATATTAATGCTAACTTCACATGTTTATATTTTCAATTGGTTTAACACTAATGCATCACACATTAATAGGTAAACCCAAATAAATTGTTTTGAAGTAATTTCCAAAGAATTAGTTCTTTAAAAACTGATATTTTGTATTACTTGGATTATTCAGACCACTGTTTATCTTGAGAGTTATTTTCACAACCTTCTCCAAGTGTCTCTTCTTGAACTTTTACTTAGTATTTCATCTGCTATGCAACGTGTTCTTACAATATGTGGTATAATGAATAAAGTACTAGGTAAAATTAGTTGCAAGTGAAGCCTTCTGGAGGTTGAAGGTTCAATCTTCAGTGCAGGCAATACTCAAAATACAATTGCAAATTACTTAAGACTTCTGCTTGGTCATGACTGACAGAAGGTGAGCATGCTATTACAGTGGATTAAATAAAGGGTTCTATTTGAAATTCTGTGTAGATGATTTCAAAGTTCGACTGAATGATTTCCAGAGTTTGACAAGATACACCTGAAGAAGGTTGGAGATTACATTGTCCATAACTTTATAAAAAGAAAATTCAGAAACATAAAATCTTATGATGCAAACATAAGGCGGGGCAGAGCAACTTGCTTACTTATGTATAAATTGATATTCCAAATAAGCAAGTTTCCCTGCCCCACCCTGTAGTAACATTTGCTGCATTTTCATCATTAAACATTCAGATTGAATCAACGAATCTTAAGAAAATCAAATAAGAATCTTAAAAGTAATTTTGCCTGACATGACAATGTGACATAGTGAGCATATTTCATGACACTTGAAAAGGACAACAATTGAGGTCAACCCCCCAAAATTATGGGTCCTATCATGGGTCAATATACCACAGATGAGTAAAAGCAGAGGGGTCTTGTCATGGGTCAATATACCACTTATGGCTAAAAGCCCAGAGGTCTTGTCATGAATCACCAGATATTGTTTGATCATGCAGACAAGAAAAATATTTCTTAAAAAGTATACCTTCATGTTCATTACAGTTTATGTACTTTTTTTTCATCAAGAATAAATGATCAAGTTATGTTTTACATATTAGGAGAAAAAACAAAAGAAATAGCTTACATTTCTATACTATCAATACGTGTAATATCATTACAAGGCAAGAGAATATTCTTATTGTTTTGACTCAAGTATATCTCCAACACAGTTAAGCAATCGAGAACCACATTACTCTATCTAAAAACATATAAGATATTAACTGATATATACTTGAGAGTCAAAATAATGAAAAGAATATTCTCTTGCCATAACCCTAATCATGACATCACTAGTTGGAAGTTTATTTTAAATGAGTCAAAGCTTCTTCATAAGGATGCTTTCTTCTTCCACCATTCTACCATGCTCAAGTCTAAAATAGCATTGTCATTGCTAAATATGCAGTTTGATTTCACACATCTCAAAAATGGATCCATTATTTTTTAATGTTTCAAAAAAAGATTATTATTTTTTATTGCATTTTCACCCCAAACAAGGCACATTGCCACTTTGTTGTAGGGGGCTATTATCAGGGACATCAGCATCAGGGGTACTGTGTAGGAAGTTGGGCAGCAAGATGTCGGTTCACGTTGCACTTGAACTTCTGCACGTCAGTACAGTTGGGGAAGCAGGACCCGGGAGGGAATTCCAAAGTCTAGCGGTTCTGGGGAAGAAACTACTAGAGTAGAAGGCTCTCTTACATCTAGGGTTCTCTACTGTGAAGGGGTGGGATTTAGCTGCTTTTCGGGTTTTTCGGGGGTATTTTTATCGCAGGAGCACAAGTGCTTGCAGTTCGTCAGAGCTTCACTGTTAAAGTACTTGTAGAACAGGCAGAGGGATGCAATATTTCGTTGATGGGACAGAGGCTAAAGTTTAGATGACAGTTCAGGACCTATCAGATTTGCGACTCGTTTGAATCTTGTCTAGGAGCGAGAGACTAGTGGCAGATGCACCAGCCCAAACATGACAAAATACTCCATACATGGGCGAATGGTGGCCTTATAGAGGTATGGGATACTTTCGGGCCTTATAGAGGTATAGGATAGCTTTCTAGCACAGTAGAGAGAACCCACCTTCTTCGCAGCGGTCCTGGCAATGTTCTCAATGTAATTGTTCCAACTCATGTTTCCTGTGAACGTTAGGCCAAGGAGTTTAAAAGTAGTACTTTCAGATAAAGAGCCATTGGCCATTGCTATTGGTGGTAAGGAAGGTTTCTTGTAGTGATTGAAGGAAACAAGTTTAGTCTTGGCAGCATTGAATGTGACCATCTATTTTTGTCCCCATTCCACTACGGATCGGAGGTCATCCTCTAGTGTTTCTGTCATTTCTTTAGATATGTGTTTATTTGTTTTCCTGTCGTGTCTGTTATAGAGTGTGGTGTCATCAGCATATATACCTATCTCACAGACAATTTTGTCAGGGAGGTCATTTATGAATATTAGGAAGCTTCAACCAAAACTTGCTCCCATACTTACGAAACTATTTAAGCGCTGCCTTAAGGAGAAGTGCTTTCCGACCCCCTGGAAGACCTCATCGGTTTGCCCTGTATTTAAGAATTCAGGTGATAAGTCATCTCCCTCTCAGTACAGACCAATAAGTCTTCTCTGTGTTATGAGTAAGTTGCTGGAATCAATATTAAATAGAGAAATAGTCAACCACCTCAGCAGGAATAACCTTCTTAGTGACACACAATATGGTTTCCGCTCTGCAAGATCTACCGCAGATGTGCTGACGGTTATATCCCACAGGATAAGTGAATCTCTTGACAAAGGCTTCCTTTCTAGGGCAATTGCTCTTGACATATCAAAGGCCTTTGACAAAGTATGGCATAAGGGTCTACTTCACAAGATTTCCAGCTACGGTATAACTGGAAATGTTTTCTCAATCATTAAATCATTTCTCTCAGACAGGCTCATAAGAGTAGTGGTAGATAGACAAAAATCGAGGGCCTGCAATATAAATGCTGGAGTCCCTCAGGGGTCAATCCTGGGCCCAACTCTCTTCCTGATCTACATCAATGACCTCCCTAAATACATACTTAAATCATTCGTTGACATCTATGCTGATGACACGACCATCTACGGCAACACATCAAAGGCTGTAAATGACGAAGTTCTCTCGGATTCTCTCTCCTCTGATCTCGAGCGCGTGGTTCAGTGGGGGAAGATGTGGCTAGTTACCTTTAATGCATCCAAAACCAAACTCCTATCCTTACATCATCAACGCTCTGATCCCCATCTGGCATCAATTGTGATGGATGGCTCTCATCTGGGTGAGGCCCCGTGTTTTGACAAGCTTCTGGGTTTGACCTTTACTCCTGATCTGAAATGGAACACGTACATCAAGTCTGTTGCCAAGGTTGCTGGAAAGATGGTGGGATCCTTCTACCGCTCCAGAAGATATCTTACTACTGATGCAATTCTCTATCTATATAAAAGCCAAGTACGGCCAAGGATGGAATACTGTTGCCATATCTGGGCAGGAGCTGCCAAAAACAGCCTATCATGCCTTGACAGAGTACAAAATAGACTTCGTGGTTTAGTGGGGGATGCCCTTTTCTCTACCCTGCAACCCCTCTCCCACAGAAGAGACGTTGCGAGCCTATCCTTGTTTTATCGTTATTTTCATGGCAGGTGCTCATCTGAACTCCAATCCCTGGTCCCCCCTCGCCAATCTTTCACGAAAAACACCCGTCTAGCTGAATCCACTGTGAAAAATTTCCCCCACTCTATATCTGTGCCTAAATCAAAACGCGGATTTCATGAACAAAGCTTCTTTCTTAGAACTGCACGCCTGTGTGAACTCTGTTCCGTCTGCCTGCTTCCCTCCGGACTACAACTTGGATGTCTTCAAGTCTAATGTTAACAAATTCCTAATGAACCGCCCCCCTAATTAAACACTTCATCAAATCTCCTCACTAACGTAATGTACTTGCAATAACCCTTATCCCTGAGTGGCTTCCGGGCCTTGATAAGTGGTGATCACTGTAAAAAAAAAAAAAAAAAAAAAAAAATAACAGATGTCTAAGGATAGACCCCTGAGGCACTCCCGCATTTATATCATTGTTTAGATGTACGACCGTCAAGGACAACCTGGATTTTTCTCTTATCTAAGAAGGATTTAATTATGTTATGTATTCTTCCAGTGATGCCATATGATATGATTTTCTTGAGAAGACCCTCATATCATACCCTGTCAAAAGCCTTAGATATATCTAGAGCTACCGCTCTACCCTCCCCCGCTTTGTCCAGTGAATGGTATATACGTTCTGAGATTACAGTTAGGATGTATGCTGTGGAACGGGCTTGCCTAAATCCATATTGTTGGTCAGTCAGAAGTTCAGCATCTGTAAGGTGATGGACTAGAGCTTGGTTAATTATGGTCTCAAATATTTTGGCGAAAAGTGGGAGGAGGCTAATGGGGCGATAATTTATTGGGTCAGTTCTTCGCCAGAATTCTTGAAAACTGGTACTACAGAAAAAGTTTTCCAGCAAGATTCATTAAGGCATTTGTTGTAAAGTTTGGAGAGAACTGGAGCTACTTCGGCGGAGCAGTTTTTAATAGCACAGCCGGGATGAGATCAGGTCCACATGCTTTTGTAGTGTCAAGTTTTCTTATGATAGCATGCACCTGAGAAGGGGTAATTTTCAGATCATCTAATGTGGCGTCTGTCCGCAAAGGAAAGTCAGGGAGAGGGTGGGTAGCAGGGTCCAGTGTAGAGTTGGAGGCAAACCGTCTGGCAAGCATGTTAGCCTTCTCAGTTGCAAAGCAAACAACCTCATGATTGTTGGATGGTGGGGGAATTGTTGATTGCCCATTATTTACTACACTGTTGTAGATTTTCCAGAAGTCTCGGGTTCCTAATTTCTGTGATTCGATGCGTTTATACAACTGTTGATGGAGCAGCCGCTCTAAGCGCTATCAAAGAGTTAGTGCTCCTATACTACCAGTCGGGAACAGCAGCCAGGAACTGTCTATCCGGTACCCTCAACCCATCAGACAATGGTCAACCCAATCTGCTTGCACTGGCATTACAGCATTCAAGCACTCCCAAGTGCCCAATTTAAGGGATGGGATATATTGGGAGTGGGGAAAAACGGCGTTCATTGCCCTAGTCAGGAAACAAGATTGACCACCGAGTGTTTCTATCGACTCCCAGTGGTTCGACCTCTACGCCTGGCTAATAGACAAAGAAGGAGTATGGAAGTCAGGCAATAGACAGTGCCTATCTACTCCTTAAGCAGTTTAGGTTTGCAGGACGGTAATTTGTTTGAATCACCAGCTCTAGGAAGGTTGTCATCCAAGACTGGAGAGGCCCTCCTCCCCTTAGGCTTAGCTTCAGAGTTTTCCTTCTTCTAGATGGATGACCTGGGAAAATCTACGGGTCCATCAGTACCGAGAGGGTTTGCCCCACGCCTGGGTCCTAATCCAGGTATTTCTGCGACCCCACGTGGGTGGTTAATGTTGTTACTGGGTTAGTTTATAAGGGTTATATATCTACTGAGAAATTATATTCCCCAAAGTGATTACGGGACATTGCTATTTCATTGTTTGTTACTGGAGGAGGAGGTGAGTAAGAGTTCATGCAGTGGAAGCAGTTATATCTGCAAACAGGTCTGTTGGAAAGGGGTTAATATGGCTTAATGTTCTTTTTTTTTCTTTAAATTTATAATTGTGAAAAGAAAATAAATAAAAAATAAAATTTTCTTCCTTTTATTTTTATGTTGGCTTAGGAATAAGATAATGCGTTACAGAATGGCTTTATATTACGAATTAACTAAAAATTGTTGTACAAGCTCTGGATATTTTAGATAGAAGAAGGGTTAATATGTATATTCAATAGCTACAAGTAACGTCATTTTTGATAAGTTCAATACAGTACAGGTATAAGTGGAAGTAAATTATACGCTGTGGCGACTACATATCTCACACAGGAGAGAATGAAAATTTTCATTTCACATTGATTCTTTCAATGTTTTCATATTTTATTTTTCATAAATATTTACTAAATTACTGTTGTCCTAGCAATTGTTTATTTACTTATTTTTATATAAAAATGTTACTTAATTTTTCCTTCTTTAATTAAAACTAGATCAATTTAATACGCTTCACAGAGCCACCAAAAAATACATTTCAGTATAGTAGTGATAGTAGCTGGTTAAAACTAAACCTGATAATCATATGGCACTCACCTGGGCAGTTGATGGCTTTGCTCAGTTGGAATGGAAAGATGATGTCATGCTCATTGTTACAAAGTTCACAGATAAATCCAAGACATGGACAATGCTGGACAAATGAAAATCAAACAAAATACAAAATTAATAAAGAATAAACATATCAAATCTAAGACACACACACAATAGTAATAATAAATTAAATGGAGAAAATCTTAATACTTTACTGCATTTTACAGTAAATTTTATTTATTTTTTTTTTTACAAAGGCGTCACTACTTATCAAGGCCTGAAGGCTACTCAAGGGTATACATAATTAGTGGAAATTTTGTAAATTGCATTACTGAGGGGGATGGTTCATCAAGAACTTGTTACATTGGACTTGAAGACAATCAAATTGTAGTCAGCTGGAAAGCAGGCAAACAGAAGAGAGTTCCACAGTTTTAAGAAAGAAGCTTTGTTCATGGAATCTACGTTTAGGCACAGATACAGAGTGGGGGAAATTAGTGATAGTGGTTTTGGCGAGACACTCGTCTAGACACTTGTTTTTGGTTTTGGCTAGACACTCGTCATTTTTCATGAAAGTTTGACAAGGGGGATCATATATTGAAACTCAGATGAGCACTTGCCATGAAAATAATGATAAAGCAGAGACAAGCTCACAACGTATCTTCTGTGGGAAAGAGGTTGCAGGGAAAAAAAGGGTATCCCCCACTAAGCTACAAAGTCTATTTTAAACTCTGTCAAGGCAGGATAAGCTGCTTCTAGCAGCTCCTGCCCAGATGTGGCAACAGTACTCCATCATTGGCTGTACCTGGCTTTTATATATTTTTTTTTTATAAAAAAAATTATTACATTTTCACCCCAAACAAGGCACATTGCCACTTTGGTATAGGGGGCTACTATCAGGGGCAACAACTACTGGGGTACTATGTAAGGATTTGGGCAGCAAAATGTCGGTTCACGTTGCACTTGAACTTCTGCACGTCAGTACAGTTAGGGAAGCAGGGACCTGGAATGGAATTCCAAAGTCTAGCGATTCTGGAGAAGAAACTACTGGGGTAGAAAGATCTTTTACATCTAGGGATCTCTACAGTGTGGGGGTTTTCACGTCGTGGGGGGCACAAGTGCTTGCAGTTCGTCAAAGAATTCACCATTAAAATACTTGTAGAACAAGCAGAGGGATGCAACGTTTCGTTGATGGGACAGAGGCTGAAGCTTAGATGCCAGTTTCAGGGCCTATCAGATTTGCGACTCTCTTTTGAACCTTGTCAAGGAGCGAGAGACAAGGTAGAGAATTGCATCAGGAGTGAGATATCTACTGGAACGGTAGAAGGATCCTACCATTTTTCCAGCGGCCTTGGCAACGGATTTGATGTATGTGTTCCATTTTAGATCAGGAGTAAAGGTCAAGCCCAGAAGCTTGTCAAAACATTCAGCCTCCCTAAGACGAGGGCCATTCATTTCGATTGATGCCAGATGAGGATCAGAGCGATGATGATGTAAAGATAGGAGCTTGGTTTTAGATGCATTAAAAGTAACCAGCCACCGCTTTCCCTATATATATATATATATATATATATATATATATATATATATATATATATATATATATATACAAAAAAAAACATTATTTTTACACCAAGCTAATATTTCACAATATTTTAACATTATTGCACATGTTTGAGCCAGGTTAATATACAGGTGCAATAATATTAAAAGATAATATTCTGTTATATGTTAAAATTTTTCCAGACCATATTTTAAGGGAGGGAAATTCAATGATAAGTAGTTCTGTTAGTGTGTGTGTATATATATATATATATATATATATATATATATATATATATATATATATAAAAATAATGGTGACCATAAACATTGCATGAAGACCCTTGATAATTGCTCAAAAACAAAAATTAAAAAGATACTAGTAAAACATTACATTTTTGGACAATTGGTAACATTTTTTTTAATGTGTTTCTATCAGCATTTTGCTTAATTTTTGATTTTTGAGCCATTATCAAAGATCCTCATACAATGATTACGGTTGACATTTGTTTTTATTCTAAATTAAAGAGAAACTGCATGTCCACTCTGCTAAAACACTGTAAGATATTTTATCTCACCTGTTTTTGCTCCGAGACAGTGACAAAAAATTAACATCACAACAAAGCATACCTCTAAAATTCGATACAAATTTTATTCATTCAAGATTACAAAACGGAAATGCCCAATTTGTCTCTGAATAGAGCTGGTAACAACCTCGAAAGGTAATAGTTTGTTTATCTTCATTAGGAAATGATATCCAGGTACAGCTCTGTTCGAAGATCGGATTAATTGCAGCTGCTTGAAGGGGATTGGTATGATGCTTTCTGATGAAAAGATTCAATTCTCAACTTGAGTCGACATTACAGAAGTTCATAATTCATGTTCATTTGAAGGAAAAGTTATTAATGAAAGGGCGGTAATTCTGACCTTAAAAAAGTCTCAGAGATATATATAATAATAACTTAGTCTAATCATTTAGGCTTAAAAATAAAGTCTCAACGAAAACGAGTGGAGTTCCGTCCTTCTCGTTTGGCTGCTTTACTGGAACTGCCTGAAAGGCAATCAAAAAAACCTGCCAAGCACATCGCTGGCAGTTAAAAAAACATCGACCAATCTAATTGGTCTAAACAAAAATAGTTGGTGCCTAAATCAGTCAATGAAGGGCTTGTTCATAATTGTCGAATTTCTCACAACACGAAACTTATCTATGTAGGTAGAAAAGTAACTTATCTTGCATTTGGTAACATTTATTTGTTGTACATTTATTTTTTTTGTCCCTTTTTTGTTTTGTTGGCACTTGTTAAAAATGGCCCATATAAGTTCTATTGAAAACCTATTTAAGAATATGTGTGTAAATTATCATGAAAGCACATTTCGCCTGCAGTCAGATATGATTGTATTATGGAGTTAATGCAATAGACGAGTACAAAGATACATAACTTTGAATCTCCTGTTGCTTTGCTTTAAAGTTGGTCACATGACTTCTTTGCTTTTTACAGACCACCTAACCGTAAAAACGTTTTTCACTTCATACTTTATTCACAGCTTTCTTCAATCCAACAGCACATAAGATTTCTATTGTTCTAAGGAGATTAAATATTTATTCACCAATTTAAGTGTAGACATTCTGAAATTGAGAATGGGATTATAGTCTTACCTCACATTCTTTGACATGTGAAATTCCTGTGGTGACAATGTTCTTTAATAGAGGCAACAGCTCACCACTTTTGACCTGCAAATACACATTTACGCATGCTCTTAATTAAGAATGGATATCCATTTGCATAAATAAAAAACCAAAATTTTCCCATTTACATAATAAAAACTTTTAAAACAATTATTAACCTCATTACTTTCAAATTTGGGGCTTACAAAATATTTAACGGTTTAAACATGGGAAAATTTATTTTTAAGTGTTTTGGTTAAAAAATTTTTTTTTATTGCAGTAATGCACAAATACATTATTATTAGTTTGAAACTCCTAAAATTCATACTAGAATTGTCTGCAAGGAGCTATGATATAATAGATAAAGGTTTTGGAGGTTGAAGGTTCAAGCCACAATGTGGGAGACGCTCAAAATATAACTAAAAATTACTTAGGACTTCTACCCAGCCATGGCTGACAGAATAAAAGCATGCTAACCATGTAGATTAAATAAAGTTTTCCGTTTGAAATTCAGTGCAGAGTCCGAGTTCGACAAGATGAGAAGGTCAGAAGTTATATAGACCAATACATTCGAGATGAGAATAGTAGTCTGAAGAATCCAAATAAAACGAATAAGCAATCCTCATCTAAAAAATTTAGAAATAAAATATGTTAAAAAGTTAATTGATTAATTAAGTTCAGGTTTATTAATAACATGAACAAAAAACATGTTTTTGAATATGAGATCATATATAATTATTTGCACAATCAAACAACGTTGCGGCTCATATAAACGATGAAAACAACAAATCAAAAATCTAAGACTCAAGTCTTGGATTTCTGATCCATTGTTTTCATCGTTTGTATGAGCCGCAACATTGTTTGATTGTGCAAATAATTACATATATATATATATATATATATACTAGCAAAAGTACCCGTCGTTGACTGGGCTCAAAAACAGCCTACAGAAAATGGACTGATTTATTAAAGTATGATAGGTTATGAAAAGGAAGGGTTGTAAAGAGATAGCTTCGAATTTGGGGGTATCAAAACCAAAGCAAAATATGATGAAAGTAAAAATAAAATAGATAAACCTCATAATTTATTATACCATACCTGTTCACACTGAAACACTTATCACAATATTCTGTGGATATATATTAAAAAACCTTGTTAAACTTCGTGACATATTTCCATTCTATGGAGGTCAGGCGCGAACATGCACCCCATAATTTTATTATACCATATTTCTTCAAACTGAAACATAATTAACAAAGTATACTTACGCAGATATATATGAAAAGTCTTTATTAAAGTTTGTGCCTATTTCCATTCTATGGAGGCCAGGCGCCAATGCAGACCCCACAATTTTATTATACCATCCCTATTTAAGTTAAAACATACTTATCAAAGTATTATTATGTACATCTATACCAAAAACACATGTAAACGTTTTTTTTAATTTTTAAATTTTTTATTTCCATAGTTTGTGGACCAGGCGCGAACGCAGACCCCACAATTTTAATGAACCACCATTCTGCCAGATCAAACATACCCATTCCTGTGTCTCGATACATCTATCATTATATGTGATCAGTTTTCTATAATAGTCAACCATATATATTGCATTCATTGAAACTCCGTGGAATAAGGATTAATTATCTTTGAAGTATTCTGTCTAAAAATAAATTTTACATGTAAATTTTAATTTACAGTTTTCAGTTATGCTTCTTGTGTCAAGCTCTACTTCCTATTGTCATTATATTGAGCAGTTTTTGTTTGGTTAAGATTAATATATAAATATTAATATTTATATTAGATTGAAGTTTACATTTACTTTTCTTATCTACTACTACTGCTATATATAGATTATATATATAGATATATAATCTCAGATTCATAGTTTACAAAGCCAGAATCATTTCAAATGTAAACCCCAGGTAAAAGGAGATATACATCAGAATGATACGAGGGACATTTAAACAGAGGTTCTACATTCATAATATCTTCAAATAATACCTAAGGAAAGGAGGAAACACTTTCCTAGCAACCACCATCTGGAATCTCAGATTCCTATACACTACACGAAATTAAATAGAGAATCATTAAAATACAAAAATCTTATAACCCCACTTCCAAGAATTGCTCACCATTCCCCACAGAGAAACTTAGAAATAAATAATTTATATTCTATCTTTCGCTAATCTCACAATAGAGCATTTTATGGATTTCGTTTTAACATAACCTGCACCCACACAGCTTCCATATAGATCATGATAGTATTACATTTCATAAATCAATACTTGATTCTCTCTAACAATTTATTTTTGGAACATGTTAAAAATAACAAATTTTAATTAATTTTTTATGTTTGCAAATATAATTTGTCCTGATCAGAATATTTTTCACAGGTAAGCCATCTTTCTTTTCAACAAAAATTTTTTGCTATAAATCGTAATACTAACATTCATTTATTATAACTAAATTAACAGTGGAAATGAAAAGGTAACACCTAAAAAATTTGAAATTTTTATGTTGCATCAGGCCACATAACACATATTTCATTAACAGTGTCTATAGTAAAAGAAACCCTCATACTTGACAATACTCACTTATTTTCATTGGCTTTAAATAAACTATCAGTTTTCTTTCAAGTATAGCAACCTGATAGGTCCTAAACTGTCATCTAAGCTTCAACCTCTGTCCCATCGACAAAATGTTGCATCGCTCTGCCTTTTTTACAAGTATTTTAATAGTGGATGCTCGAATGAACTACAAGCCCTTGTACCCCCACGATGTAAATACCCCTAATAAACCTGACAAGCAGCAAAGTCCCATCCCTACACAGTAGAGATCCTTAGATGTAAGAAAGCCTTCTACTCTAATAGTTTCTTCCTTGATTCAACAATGATGACAAGGTCTGCTGCATAAAGCAGTTTCCATAGACAACCTGTGCGGAACTTCTGGGACAAAGCTTCCATATAACAATAACAAAGAGAAGAGGGCTGAGTACAGAACTCTGATGCACCCCAACCGTTACATCAAATTTAGGGCTATATTGAACATTCACTTGAACAGAAGACTCAACATTTGCAGACAATATATATTACAATAAAAATGTATTTGTCTTAAACGTGTTATTCAGTGAATGCCAAATCTTGAAAACCATAATAAACAATAATATAAAAATGGAACCTTGTAGAAAAGATTCTGACATTATCAGAAACAGATGGAATATGGTAGATGTTGCCAAACTTACCCTTATGAGGTCTGCAATTGAATACGTATGAATTTCCCTTACAATATGTGGTGGAAGCTTTTCGATTTCAGGATAAATTCTGAAAAATAAAATTTTAAAAATTATTCTTATATATAAATATACCTCCCAGATTTATACTCATGATAGCTTTGGAATCTCACCATTTATATATATATATATATATATATATACACACACACACACACACACACTAGCAGAAAGATCCGACATTCCACACTTTCAATACTTTTATTGTCATTGAAATCGGTGAAATCACTCATTTTTCAATCAAATCGAATGTCTGCTCTAGTCAGGGATGCACAATGGTGCACCAGCAAGAAGCTTCATATGCTTCTCTACAATGACAGTCCACAATCATTGTAGTGTAGAGAACCTACTGTTGATTTTATAAAATTATTTTTATATAATGGCTTCGACTAAAGTTTGAAATGCAAAAAATTAAGTATCATGCTTCAATTGCAATCTAAACAGAAACATTCATTTTAAAAAAACCTTTGTCTTATCAAAAAACCTACTGCTGATTTCTGCTTATGCGAAGATAAAACTTCTCAAATGAATTTGTGATGTTAGGCTGTATAAGGATGTTAACGTTAGTCAAAATCGGACTGTTCTTTCTATAACCAGACTTTTTTTTTATTATCAATTTTCAATACTTCTTGGATGTATTCTGATACAAAACCTATTTAAGAACATTCTCAGACACAAAGTACATATATGTGAAATTTCCAAAAGATCGGCCAAGCCCTATCAGAGTCCATAGGGAATAGAATTGACATAGATGATCATTAAAATAATATTATGATTAGTGTGAATTCTTGAAAGCAAACTAATACAGTGATTACAAGAAATTGATTGACTTACAAGCAAAATCGTTTTCTAATATATATATATAATTATTTCCACAGTCAAGCAACCTCGCAACTCTGAAGAGATATAACACCCAACAAACCGAAATTTACAACTTCAGTTTCGTTTTCATTTGGGCTCATCAGTTGAACACATCCAAACTCAGGATTGAAAACCTGAATTTCTTGCATGTGAAGCAAGTACTCTACCACTTGAGTAACTGTGCCACACACAAGAAAGTCTATTAACTAACACAGATCAAGCAAACTGCAGCAAAATCCGACTATAGAATCAACCTATTTCATCTCAAACAAGGAATGTGGTCATCCAACCAACGAAAACCCAAGCGAATGTCTCACAAGTAGGATACTTTACACTTTCTAGGACAATGTCATCCAACATGCTAACCTAGCAGGCAATTGGAAACTGAAGTCTTGGACTTCTGGTTTGTTGGCCGTCATGGCTTTTGTGAGTTGCAACGTTGCTTGACAGGAAATAATTATATCATCTCTACATTCTGAAAATTCTATTATAAATTGCTCACTAGGTTAGCAAGTGTAAAATTCCTATTTGTGAGACATTGGCTTGGGTTCACATTGTTTGGATGACCAAATCCCTTGTCTAAGATGAAATAGGTTCATTCCATAGTCGGATTTCGCTGCTGTTTGCTCGATTTGTGTTCCTTAATGCACTTTTGTGTGTGGTATGGTTTCTCAAATGGCAGAGTACTCGCTTTGCATGCAAGACTTGGGTTTTGAATCCCGAGTTTGGATGTATTCAACTGACAAGCTCAGATGAGGGTGGAACTTGAGTTTGGACTTCTGGTTTGCTGGCTGTCATGGCTCTTGTGAGTTGTGATGTTGCTTGACTGTAGGAATAATTATATCTTTCACGTTCTGATAATTATATATATATACACACACACACTAGAAGAATACCTATCACAAAACAGGTAACATTAATGTCCAAGAACAGAATTTTGTCCAACATGTTTTCTTATAAAAATTAAAATGAAGATATAATGCTACTAAACTTTGTTTAGAATACTGATTTCAATTTTGATCAAAGTCCATTACAGGATTTTAATTCTAGAAAATGATTAAAATTTAAAGCTTATGTTTAAGCAGTCTTAAGAAATTGGAATTCAGGGAATCTGGCTTAATTGATGTTTAATGACTATGAATAAAATATGTGAATCCCTTATCCTCGAGTGACTTGTGGGTCTTGATAAATGGTGGCATCTTTGACTAAAAAAAAAAAAAAAAAAAAAAAAAAAAACAACCTTTGAGTGGGATGTTATGCCCATATTATACCCCCTAAAACCACTTAAAATTTAAAAATAATTTTAAGAAACTGAAATGTCTAATACCTATTGTTAAAATTTCACAAAAACTGGAGGTATCTGAATTTTCAGAAAGGGCTCCGACCCCTTTTTACCTCCTTTGTATCAAACTAAATATAGTAGATAGAGAGCAGTAGGGGACATGGAAAAAGGTTGGGAACCACTGATATATTATTGACCTTCTTAGAAAGTTAGACACAAGGTTAGGTAGGGTTTAAAAAGCCAGCACACTAAAAGAAGTGCATCTGGCCTACAAAAAATGCCTGAGTAGCCTCATCGGCATTCTTTGGTAAGGATACCTGAGGCAATTAGCAATGTATATAAAAAGAAAATAAAGTAAAAAAATATCAATTAGGAAGAAGCGGAATCCTTCAAGACTCACGTGATGCTGGCATGTCTGCAGATTTTCATAAGCGTTGCCAGATGGACTAATTGCTGTCGGAATTGTTTGATGTTCTCCAATGCTTTCACTTTCCGATAAAGAGCGGAATTAATGTCCTCCAAATTGAAGAATGGCTCATTAAAGATTTTGGCTATAAGGTCATAAGAAAATTTGGACACATAATATTTGCTGAAGTCCCATTTCTGAAGAATTCTTCCAGGAATAAAAGCAGAAGCGTTGGTGTGGCAACATTGGCAGAAATATTTGCCTAAATATTCACAGTAACGAAAACGCTTCATGTAAGCTGAAATGAAAGAGAAAGAAAATGATTAATTTTTGCAAGCAGAAAGTTTATTTTTTAAATCCTGATAGGAGAAATATTTATTTGAATCTACAATTAAAAATAAAATTTCAAACTTTCATAAAATTACCTTCGCCTATCTAAGCTAGGCAACAGAAGTGATTACAATTTCTATAAATTTGATTTATTAATATCTTCTTTTTAAAAATATTGTTTCATATTCTTTTTTGTATTGGTTGAATATATGGATAATCTATGAATCTATGATATCGGGATTTGTTTGAAAATTGCAAAAACATGGTTAGATTGTTTATTAACATATAGTGGGATAGTGCTTGGTTTTCTATAAGGTTTGTATATTTCACTTTTTAAATTTAAGATTACATCTGAGAAAATTAACTTCTAAATTTTTATTTCCATGTTAAACTGGCCAGGTTTTTTCAGGGGAGTCAGTCTTTCAGCCATTTTCTAATGGTATCTTTTATGTAAAAGAGAGGTGAATGACTTATATTTTTATTATTTTCACTACATTAAGATAGAGGAGTGGGCTGAGCGAAGGTAAAAGAGGAGAAGAGAGAGGGATGTGGAAAAATAAGGAAGTGAGGGAAGGAGAGAGAGGAGAGATGGGTTGAGGAAAGTTTTCATATAAGAATATTACAGTCACTTTTTTCCCTTTTCTATTTTGTTTTTGTATGTTCCTCACTTTGCTAGTCATAAATAAAGTGAACTTGTATTTGTCTCCTCTTCAAATAAAGAAGACCCTGGATATTTTATTATATTCTTGTTAAGTATTACTTCACTAGTTAAATATGATATAATTATCTCATCCATAAATATACCAGTCTCACACAAAACGATCAATATAATAGCGTCCATTAATATGTATTTCTTGAACAGTATATTGTCTTAGAGATTCCCAGGTTGTATGCAGATGATGACTTTAAACAAGGTTGGTCTATGTCATAATTCTTTAATTTAATCTCATCTTTATTTGTTGTTCAATTTTCAATATTGTACATTAGTTTTTCTAATAAGAGAAGCAGCAGAATATTAAAAGAAAATGTAAAAAAAATTAATCTCTATTATATAAAATCACTTTGTGTGTATGAGTTCCTTCCTTATAGGTTCCGAAATGGCTGAGTCTATCTTTTGCAAATTTCACACAAAGCTAATTTATATGTCTGGTAGTGTTCTTAGATATGTTTTGTACAGAAATTCATCTGATAAGTATTGTAAATCGAAAAATCCAATCTTAAAAATAGTTTTTCTCTTATAGATAAATAAGAAGGATTTTTACAGGAGAATATTTTAAGTTACACCGGCCAGTGTTATGTCAAATATTCCCTTGTAAAAATTCTTCCATTTAATCTATAACAGAAAAAAAAAGACTATGTTTAAGATTGTCAAGCCCAAATATCAGCTGACATGAAATTGTAAAACAAACACAGTTAGAAATCGATTAACGACATTATCATTGATGTTTTTTTTACGAATTAGTCCACTGGGCAAATTATTCATTGTAATTTATAATAATCAATGGAGGATTAATTCTATAATAATACATACGCAATCTGCATAAATTAAAATATCATGTGTAAGCATATTGTATGACCGGGCAATGCTGGGCGGCCAGCTAGTATTGGATGATTGTATGTTGGCTTTATCTCTACTCCCATATGAACCATGTAGCCATTTTGTATTTTTTCATTCTTCACAATTCTGAACTGGCTTGAGGAAGAACGCATACATTGAATATGCACATCAATTTATCCTGAAAATCAGTTTCACTAAACATATTCATGGAAACTTTTCTCTATGATATCCTTAAGGACAACCATGAAAAGAGTCCTTTCATGACAACTCCAATGTCTACACTGCTCTTCAACAACTTGTTAATTCTATTTCACGATTTTCTAATGTGATTTCGCTCAATCAATCATCTTTTGTATCTATTAAATCGCATCAATTTCTAATACAAAGTTGGAGGAAGATGGAAATTCTTACCTGGTTCTACACGTGTACCACAACCAGCACATCGATAGTTTTGCTTTGGGATGGCTACAGAACGCCTGAAAAATAAAGATATCATTTAATATTTAAAAAAGTACATAAAAAAAAAAAAAGTGCATAATTACTGCAAAGTTAGTTTGAACATTTTATACTTTCGATAGGGAATGGTAAGCGCCGGTGTACATACAAACGTTTTTCAGATCTGAGACTAAAAATTTTCAAGCATAAACATTATGTACTTTTTAAGAAAATTCTGAGATGCAAATATATGTTAAAAAGTGGATTACACATACGGCTGACATTTTTTTTTTTTTTTTTTTATTAATATTTCAACTAATTCCAATTGATTAAGCACTTCACACGGTTTTGGTACTTGTTAATTCTGTTTTATCAGGTGCCCATAGGGAAGAACAGTAGCCAATTTGGCAACTTTGCTGCTGAAAGTACAATTGCATCAGAGACGATTATGTCCTCTGATAATAAAAAAAAATAAAATTACCATGCACTCGTTCTTACGAGTTACTAATTGCAAATTAATTTTCAATTTTTCTATACAAAAAAATCCTCTCCACCCTAAATAAAAAAGTTAGTCATAGAAAATCTAATTTGTCACCAAGTGGATATTGGTAGATTATGTTTTTTTTTTTTTTAAGTTACCATGCTCTTTTTGCATTTAAAACAAAGAAAAAAAACATAAAAAAAAGTACTGTGATCTTTTGGGGCACATGATCACTGTGATGGGAGAATTAGTAAAAGTTCTAATTATGATTGCAAAACAGTGTCTGCTTATTCCAAATTAAAAATTTTAGCAGGTGGGTGGCTGGCGCTGCCCATGTGAAGGGATATAAATAGAAGTACTTTTTCATCGGACCCCACCACAATATTGGTCCTGGATATGACCTTAAATTATATCCGATGGTGAGGCCCCAGCTTGTGGGCTTTGGGGAGTGTGGAGCCACCCTTTAATTGCCATTGCTCCCAGGCCCACTCTGACCCGGACTGGTAGTACCTGTTAGGGTCCCAACTATGGGTTAAATAGAAACGGACTTAAAAAAAAAAACCCAAACATACTCTATTAAAAAATTGTTCTTCAAAATCACTGGATTCGGCATTAAATAACCTGAAAAGGGTTGATATGCCGTAAAACAAAACCCACCAACCAAACAACTAACTCAATATCATTCTTTCAATCAAAATAGCAGTGACTACCCGTGCGACTGGAAAAAAACCCCCAAAAAATGAGCTGTGGCAACTGAAATGCGAAAGAGGAAAAGAAGGAAAAAAAGTTACTGAGTAACGCGCTAGCTGTCACAGCCATGACTTATGACGTCATGATGCTGCAAAATAACGTTTTTTAACATACTTGCAGTTTGCTATGCATGTGTGACTTGTGAAAATTGCGATGCAAAAAGTGACCCTTCTCCCTCCTTGCAAGAAATGGTTCAGTTGACCACCACAGAATTAAACCTTTTTTCTAATTTTCACATATTACTTATCCGAGGCATTTTTCTTTCAGATGGTACCAGTTTTGATCCAGTTGGATGCGGCTGATGAAAGTTTTTAGCAGATATAGGAACACACAAACACATAAAAAAACTGCACTAACAAACCAACATTTGAGATTTATATAATAGACTAGCATGGATACCTGGCATTGCCCGAGTGGACATGGTGTTCGGTTTGGACACAGCTGTTAACTCCATTGTTACTTCCACAACAATTTCAAAAATAAAAGAATGGATAAAAACACGAAAATGTAATCCTCCCCTCCCCGAAAAAGAAAAAAAAAGAAAAGAAAAAGTATATGAAAACCTCCCCACCAGATATTTTGGCAGAAGGAATACGAAGATAAGCTATTCTCTGGATATTGAGCACTTTTTGATGATTAAAGACCAGTTTAAACAAACTTCTTTAATGTTGCCTCAGTCTAGAAAGATTTCTCTTTATGATCTGTTACAATGAAAGCAAAAATAACAAAGTAGAATTTGTTTTAATCAAAATAACTGTTATAAAAATGGTTAGTTATGACTTAATATGTTATTAAAAGAAAAAAAATTAGCACTTACGATGTAAAAAAATGTGATTTATATAACTATCAAAATAAAAAAATGTTTTAATTTAATTAACCTCTGATAAAAAAATGCCAAATAAATACAAAGTTTACAAATCTTTTAACCCTGTTTAAATGTGAAAGAAAAAAAATGTAAAAATATAGATTTAAATGATAGAAAGTTTGTTTTTTGTTTACTGTTATTGGATTGGAATTTTTGTTTCTTTTAAATAAAAACTTAACCTTCATTTTACTTAAACCTCTAAAAAAAAAAAAAAAAAAAAAAAAAAAAAAAAAAATCAAAATAAGGAAATTGTTTTTTGTTTTAATTATCTGCCGAAATTACAAAACAGCCCTGTTTAAATGAAAAAAAAAATAAATAAATAAAAAAGACCACCGTTATATGCAAGCGAATGTCAAAACTAAAGATTACTAGGCAACCTCCTAATCAACTGGCCCACAATACTGATTGCGAAATAATGTTGGAATTTTTTTTATTTAAACCAATTAAAAAAATAATGCTTGATGCATGCACAGTTTTTGAAGTCATTTAGAAAGAGACATTTTACCAACTCTCCTTTCGTTTAAAACTTTAGTTCTATACGAAATAATTGACCATTATTTTCTAATTCTCACATATTATACAGCCGAGGGTTCGCTCTTTCAGATGGTACCAATGCGGCTGACAAAAGTTTTTAGTAGACATACAAAAATACATACATTCACACACACACACTAACAGACAGGTGAGATTTATATTATAGATGTTTCTAAGAATTTTTGCCAATTCTCTTAATATTTCAGCGACCATGCAACCAAAAAGCTTACAGTAAAGAGTTCTTTTCAATAGTACCTCATGCAACAACACCAACACACATCCTTGATACAACAACCAACGAGGACATGGACATTTTACATACAGTAAAAATAAAACTCATTCCTTCTCTGATGATGGATATTTTACTATCAAAACTGAATAAAACATTTCAAGTACACAAAATACTAAATCAAATCTTAATGTGGTTTCAAAACAGTTTGTTTATTCAAAATTTTTAACTTTTATTCTAAGAGCTTTTGCCAATTCTCTTAAAGTATTATGACAATTTTTCACCGAGAAATCTGCACAAACGGAAGTAGGGGAGTCTACTAGTGAAAATGTGCCACCCAGTTTTCTCCCTATTATCTGAAAATCTATAAAGTCCCAATGGTGATGAGAAAGGACGGTCAATCAAAGTTCCGGATTACAGGGCACAATCCCATATTACATCTTCGAGGAAGAAAATAATATAAAAATTCCAATAGATGTTAAAGTGGAAGTCAACACGCGTGCTGAGATGCACCAATTTTAAGGTCATTACAAGTTAAAGTATTTTCAGAAAGAAATCACAGTCCAACAGGTTTTGTGATAAACAAATAGAAGTACTGAGATTAAACAAAGAAAAACAATTTCTTCAAACTTTTCCCTGATTACATATCCAAATAGATAAAGTCCTTGGATGGTTGATTACATAAGTACATAATGGCATCATGCCTTCCCTGAATACATTGGATTCACAATGCTTAAATAACATGTTTTTGGGCCTTCCTTGAATACATCAAATTCACAACACTAATAATATGACTTAACAAAATTCACAAAGCGAAAGTTCTTATCGCTTTGCACAGTTTTTCACAGGTTAGCAAACTCATTTTACATGAAACAAAATCTTTATTTGCTTCTCGCCTGTGGTTGGCTCGAGATCCAGTTTGCATTTCTACGGCTGATTCCAGACTGATTTTTAATTTCTTAAATCTCTCGTACATGGTATAACACGAAAGAGTTAATCTGACCAGACGGCTTCTTGTTGCTATGCTGAAATTCTAAAAATAGTTAAGGCTTATGTGATGAAAGGCTCATCGTTAATGTTTACTGTTCATGACATTGCCAACTGAATCATCTGGATTACTTAACGTTGTCCGGAAGAGGAACGTCACATTATTTCTGTTATTCTTTTTTAAATACTTAGTGGGTGGCACAAGCAAAATGGCAACAAAAAGGAAAAATTGGAAGTCACTCATGAAATTATTAATCTAAAGCATAAAATAAGATGAAAGATGAAAAGAAATATAAAAACATGATTACTGTTAAAGCTTTTTCTGGAGTTACTTCTAAAGGCTTTAAAACATTATCAATTTAAATATTGGAAGTAAGAAATCTCCATGAAAACGCATACAAGTGGCATTATTTGTTGAAGTGACCATTTTTAATACTTCATTCTGGGGTGCCTATTCCATCCAGGAAGGATGCAGAAATAAACTAAATATCAAAATAAAAGAATTCAACAAATAAATTTTGACTTACTTGGATGAAGGATGAATGCTAAAAATAATCTGAACCCGAGGAGGAGCCCATTCAAGATTACCTCGCAGTCTTGTCTAGAAAGAAGAAAACAAAACAGAAATGAGATATATTTCACAAAACCACACTTGTGAACAGAAAGCATTATTTAATATCTGATTTAATATAACAAGTTATTTTCAAGGCGGCGACAATGCAGATTGGTAGAAAACATTGTTAGATATGACACAAGCTGAACAAAACAAATGACAATATTGAAAAATACAATAATTTTGAATTAAATATTTATTTACCAATGTAATGCATCCAACCAGAATGTTATAAAAGATGTGTTCTTTAAATTTTTGAGGAGGGAAATCTTTTTTAGAAAAATATATAATCAATCTATTGGAGTGTGTTTTCACACAGGAGTTAGAAAATTATTAAAATTAATCTGAGTTGATTTAGTTCTGAACAAGCTGATAACGATTCAATCCATATGATTTGATGTTTTTCTATTCCTTGTGAATCTACCAGTGGATTTAATACTTTGCAAAATTGATGATATGTTGCAACATATTTTCTGCTGTTTTTATTGAGTTTCATTGTTATGCTAAAAATTTCATAAGGATTGGTTAATTTTCTCATCGATTAAAATCAAATTTTCTTCATTTTAAATAAATTCTTGATAACAACTGTTGATAATAACTGTCAAGGTTATGAGAATGTTTTCTTCATATGTTAAAAATCAACATTCTTATTAATTTATTTTCGTGCTACAATCTCCATCTTGCTTTAGTTGAAATTGTGCAATATTTGTTCACATGCAATATTATTGTCTATTTTATATAATTTATTTCAGCGTTATGTTGTTACAAAAACAATATTATTGTTTAAATTCTGTATCCTACAGAAAGTTGAGAATAAGCCTTATTAATATTTCTAAGCTGATTCAAGGGAGATAATATTTTTTTAAGGAAAGTTGACAATTGTTTTTGTTTTTATACACACAATTTATTAATTTAATATGTGTTCAGTTATAATTCTAAAATAAATAAAAAAGAAAGTACAGTTTCTCTATTGAATTATAATTAGGTATAAATACTGTTTTAGTTTTAAAATTATTTAATTAAGTCAATTTCTCCTCCAACTCCACCTCAGAGCCAACAAACAACTACCTCCCAAATTTCCCTATGCGGACTGAAGCCACATTAGATGATGTAAAAATTACCCGTCTCATGTCCGCGATATCATAAACAACTTAGACACCTCAAAGGCGTGTGGGCCTGATCTCATCTCTGCTATACTAATTAAGAAATGTTCAGCCGAGCAAGCCCCTATACTTTCCAAGCTCTACAATAAATGCCTTGCTGAATCTTGCTTCCCTAATAGCTGGAAAATGGCCTCTGTGGTACCAGTGTACAAGAATTCTGGTGAAAAACAGACCCTCTCAATTATCGTCCCATTAGTCTTCTTCCACTCTTCGCTAACATTTTTGAGATCTTAATTAATCAAGCACTAGTTCACCACCTTGGAAAAGCAAATCTACCTAAAAACCAGTATGGATTCAGGCAATGTCGTTCTACTGCAGATATTTTAACAGTCATCTCTGAATGCATTTACCATGTGCTGGATAAGACAGGCGAAGCCAGGGCTGTAGCCCTTGGTATATCCAAAGCCTTTGAGAGTTGCTAATGAAAATGAAATCATACGGTATAACTGGATGTATACAAAATATAATTAGATCCTTCTTAGACAATAGAAGCATACAGGTTGTCATTGACAGATGTACATCCAAGCAGCATAACATTAATGCGGGAGTGCCTCAGGGGGGCGATCCTTGGACCATTATTATTCCTGATATTCATAAATGACCTCCCTGATAATATTGTGTCCGAGATGGGTATATTTGCCAATGATACAATGCCCTATAATATGCACGAGGGAAGAACAGATGTACATAAATCTAAGACAATGGCAGAATCGTTAGAAAATGACCTTCAGACTATAGTGGAATGAGGCCGCAAATGGATGATAACATTTAATGCCAGTAAAACCAAGCTGCTCTCCTTTAACAATTACAAGACACCTCTCCAACCCCCTATACCCATGACAAATAGCACCCTACCTGAGAATTCTACCTTCAAACTTCTCGGCCTAACATTTGCAGGCAATATGAACTGGAACAAATACATAGAGGACATTGCAAAGGCTGCTGTAAAGAAGGTGGGTTCCCTCTATCAAGCTAGAAGACTACTCATACCTGAGAGTATCCTGTACCATTACAAGGCCACCATTCACCCATGCATGGAGTATTGTTGCCACATCTGGGCTGGTACATCTACCACTAGTCACTCCCTCTTGGATAAAGTCCAAAAAAGAGTTGTCAATCTAATCGGTCCCACTTTATCAACTAAGCTCCAGCCCCTGTCCTATTGCATCACTGTGCCTGTTTTACAAATATTTTGATGGAATGTGTTCTGATGAACTCGTTCCACTTGTAACCCCTCAATGTACATCTTCCCGACAAACCCGCTTAGCAATAAGATCTCACCTCTTCACTGTTGATGTCCATAAATGCCAGAAAGCTTTCTATTCTAATAGTTTCTTCCCTCGAACAGTTAGACTTTGGAATTCCCTTCCTGCTGCCTGCTTCCCTGGCTGTACTGATATGCAGAAGTTTAAATGTAACATAAATAAATATCTTGTTAATCTTTCCTAGACATGGCCCCAAATAATAGCCCCTTACGTCCAAGTGGTGATATGATTTGTAAGGGGTGAACATGAGTAAAAAAAAAAAAATAAATAAATCTCAAAAGTTTTTTTTATTTAACCATGATTAAATGTAAATCATGTTTTTGTTTTAAATTCATTGATTTAATTAAAGAATTAAGTGATTCAAGTTGATTAAAATTGTTTCCAGAGCAATGCTAATTATTTTTCTTAAAACACAGGTTTAGCACTAAAATTTATTAAGAAACTTTAATTTGGAATTTTCCAGGAATTCATTGAAATCAAATTTGTGTCACCCAGAACTCAGCATTACTGCATATGATATCTCTACTATTATATAAAAGTCACTTTGTGTGTGTAAGTTCCTTCCTTATAGATTCCAAAATGGCTGAGCCTATCTTTTGCAAATTTCACACAAAGGTAATTTATATTTGTGGCAGTGTTCTTAAATAGGTTTTGCACGGAAATTCATCTGATAAATATCAAAAATAAAAAAACAATCCGATCCTAAAAATAGCATTTCTTTCTTATAGATGAAAATGAATTTTTACAGGGAAATATTTTCCGTTACACCAGCAAGGGAGATAATATTTTAACAAATAATTTCTTAGAAAAAAACAATCATTGACATCTGGAAATATAGCTCAGTGGTAGTCCATTCGACTACAGATCCTGTGTTCAAGCCCGAGTGTACTGCATCATTTTATTTTAATGTTTTTATTATTAATAAGTTCCATTTACGATAAAAGAAGAGGTACTATTTAAAATCGCTGCAAATCATTTCGTTGTTTGCATATTTTAAAACTAAACATTTATTAGAAGTGAGTTTCCAGGGTATTCATGGTCAAGCCCAAATATCAGCTGATGTGATATTGTAAACAGACGGAATTTGATGAACGACATTATCATTTATTTTATTTTTTTTTACGAATTAGTCGACCATGAAAATTATTCCTCGTAATATATAATAATCAATAGAAACTTGATTCTATAATAATACATACGCAATCTGCATAAATTAAAATATCATGTTTAAGTGTATTGTACGACCGGGCAATGTCCAGCTCATAAATAATAGATATCAATCCCATCTTAAAATACTATATATCTTTTTAGACATTGTTTTTGTGCAACACATTTCACAGAATAGTCATACACTGATAGTAAAATCTGGAGAAAGTGATAGTGTGAAGAGAGGGGTGCAGTGAAAGTTGTAGGAGAGAAAAAGAAAAAAGAAAAAGAGTTATCAAGTTTTTTTTTTGTTTGATAAAAGAAAATGGCATACTCTATTTCTTAAGTCTGCATATTCTCCGTCATCTGGTGAAATTGGGTAAGAATTTGGAAGTGGAAGTAACTGTAAAAAAAAACAAACGATTATATATGTTAGAGGTTTGAGACTACACAAATGGAAAATAAAACAAATGGAAAAATTCAATCTAAGTGTTTTCATACACAATGTTATGCAACAGATGCGTCAAAAGCAAAAGTAATGTGAAATCAAACGCTTTTATTTTATCCCTTTTCATTTATTATTGTTTATCAATACAGATAATGGAGTCTCAAATCAGTGAGGGAGAGAGTAGATGCTTGAGAAAATCACTGAGATGTATTGCCTGCCCCTCCCTCCTTCACCAACAGCTAGCACCCAAAGCCATACAAAAGGAGAGATAAAATTTGTAATATCAATATTTTACACTTATTGATAGGTTTTATGTTTCAGGTAACCATATACACATTTGTAAATAATAGGTGAAAATATCTCAAGAACTCTTTCAACTATCATCTGATCAGGAGAAAATCAATAGCATAATTCAAAATAATATTATTGGCAAAAATAAAGGGCACTGGGGAAATTTAAAGTGCCAGAATCAATTAAAATAAACAATTATCCTAATAAAAGAGGATTAAAATGGCACCGCATGGGAGATAAAAACCAGGGGTGGGGGTCAAAGTTCCCCAAAGAGATTTAATACTTCTATCGACTCCTTCTGCCAGTACAAAGATGGTTTTTGAATAGCGATAGAGACAGATTGCAAAATGTTTAAATGAGTTTTGGAATTTGCTCTATGTAGTATCTCAAATCACTATTTTATACTTATTTGTATAATCTCTTCTCTTCTATTCTTCTTCTATCTATATTAATAAAATGAAGTCATTTTTTCCCATCTGAGTTTGACCTTAATAGGATTAAATCTCAAGACATTTCATGCAAATGTAATGTGCATAAACTGCAGCACATTATCTAAGGTGTGCTATAGGCCTATTACCCTTACACTTCCTCGATAACTGTACATTCCTATATTTTTTCTGGTGAGAGTTCACTGCCAAAACCTGTAAGAAGTGGTAAAATCTTTTCTCTCTCTATTACATTCATACTCCCCCCGCGACCACTTAACACCGTTGTGGATACATCCACAGGGGAATTTGAGAGGAAATACCAGTTTGAGTTCTTAGTTGCTTAAAAAAAATGGAATGGCATTTTACCGTCGGGTGAAACGCAACTTTCGATTACATCTATTACATGAGTTACTTATACCGTTTCTTTTATTTCTTCTTTTTTTTTTCCTTTTTTTTTTCCCTTTTTTATTTTTTCCATTTGTACGCTCTATGAAGATGCACTCGAAGAGCAACAAACAGACTTTATGAGGTAAGGCGATCTGATCCTTCACAAACATTAATATTGACCAAAAACACAATCGATTTTAATATCTTATCCAGAACAATCAATTATTCCTAAAATATAACAATGCCAATGAATTCTTTTGACACTTGTTACACACAACGAACCTTTCATATTTGTGTACACCACAAAGATGTTTTCATGCTATTTTACTTTGTTATGAAGAAATGTTTCTTGTGAATTTTGTAACTTGGTATTTGGTTGTAATTAATTAAGGTTGGAGTTTTTGAACACATTTTTTATTCCTTACAGATTGGTAGCCCCAATCTCAACAACTGGTGACGCCGACGTGATGCCCAGGCAAAAGTAAAGAAAGAGAAAGGAAAAAAAAAACCGGAAGACTAGGATTAAGTGTCACTGGAACTGAAGATCAGGTCATGTCACTCGTTGCGTGGCCTGATGACCTTATTCTGCGGGTGTGCTATCGCGCATAGCTTGCTTTGTGTCTGTGTGTTCGAGCTACACACAAAGCGCATTAAGTGGTTTTAACAGTTCACTATAAATATACCTATCGTATATCATTATTTAAGTATGACACTGACCAAAGAACCATTAGAATTCTCAGAGTTTCAGAGAAACCATATTATAAGTTAATATGAAAGTTGCATATCATTGCAGAATCAATGGAAAATATCTTGTTAAAAAAATAGAAAAAGTATTTACCGCTTGTGGTACTTCTTTTTCAGAGACCATCCATTGGAGATCAGATGCCTTGGGAAGCTGTTTCTCTGAGAATTTCTTTAATAATGAGATTGCCACGGACTCTGCTGACACTTGTGAACTATTACAACTTTCAAAAGTGGAACTGACACTGGAGAGAGAGAAAATTTTTTTTTAAATAAATAAATACAATAACAAATAAACTTATGTCCTCAAAAGGGCATAATGAATCAATAAAGCAAACACACATGTTGAAAAAAAAAAGGTTATATTATAGAAATACATTGTTACTTGTGCAGCTTATATTATCCATAGGTACTACCAGATGGAGCTGTCTGAAGATACTGGCTTCCTGACCTAAAATGCACCAAACATTGATGTTATTTTTTTTCTTTCCTTTTGCAAAACTCAATCATGTTCTGCAAAGTCTAAAACAAAAACAATTTTCCTCTCCAAAACAACAAAATCAAGTACGATAAATAAATGCTTTAAAATATAAAGAACTTGAAGCATAAGAGCCAAAATTACTGGATTCAACATCAAATAACCTGAAAAGAGTTGATATGCTATAAACCAACCAACCATATTACTCGACTGCCTAAGTGAATTAAAGTCAAAATATTATCTATTTATCAAGAGAGCATTGTATATCAAAATAGGGATAATAACATTAAACTTGATGAATATACTGAAAGTTTCCGATATAACAAACACATAATAATGGTGTTTAATACTGCTTTTACAGCATAAAGTCAAACTGATGGTCTGAACCATTGCAGTTTATTTGAATGAATAAAAAAAATAAATAAAACAATTACCTCATCTTTTCTACAGGCATAGACCTTTGAAAAAGATCAGCATCTGAAATCATTAAAAGTATACCATTAGTAACACTTTCTAAGCATGAGTACAAACGTCAACCAAAAACACTGGCTACAGAAAGACAATCCCAAAGGCCACCAAATGAGAGTTTGTGTATAGCTCCAGCAGAGAGTTTTGGATTTAATTCAAGCATTATGATTATTATTATCAATTGTATCTGGTATTTGAAGGACACTTTCTGTCACATTTGGCACAATCTGAATAACCAAGGTGTTATTGGTTAGTATCTCCCCATCCCCTAACTGATGCACCCAGCATCATAAGAATGCCTCAAGGCAAATCTGTAGTAATTCTGTTGGTTAGTTTTGGAGCCTCTAAGTGACAGACAAACATAATATAGACACTGCCATTCACTTCATGCCTACAAAGATTGGGTTGTAACATTTTTGTTGCTAAGAAATTAGAGGAAAACAAAAACACCCAACAAAAATATAGGCTGATATTGAATCACGCAATCAATAATGATCTGAAATCAAAGTGTATTCAAGGAATGCAGACTCCATTAAAATTATGATTTTGGCTCTTCTTGAGTTTATAGAACTCTTTGTTATCAGGTAATGGCAAACAGCAACATTGTTTTTCAGTTTGGGATTCACACTAGATTTTCAATTGATATTTGGAGAAATTCTTCTGGCCTTCTACTCAGTAATAACCAACATGTCCATACAAACACTTTGGTTTCTTGATATAGCTGAATCAACAAAATTGGCATCAGTTTGTGGTAGGCTGCATATTAACACAATTACAATAGAACCTCCATACAGTCACAATTAATTTATATATAGGCTATTAGTGTACATAAGAGGTAAGAAGTTTTATTTCCCAGGCAGAAATATGCATGATAGAAGTTTGATATCCTAGGCAGGAGTATGCTTGATGCAAATAATATACACGTTAAAACCTTTAATAGAGAAGTAGTCAACCACCTCTGCAAAAATAAACTTCTTAGTAATATTCAATATGATTTCCGTTCTGCTAGATCTCCAGCAGATGTGCTTACAGTTATATCTCATAGGAGTAGCGAATCTCTTGACGGAGGCCTCCTTTCTAGGGCAGTTGCTCTTGACATCAAAGGCCTTTGATAGAGTATGGTATAAAGGTCTACTTTACAAGATCTCCAGTTACGGTATAGCTGGTAATGTCTTCTCAATTATTAAATCATTTCTCTCCGATAGGTTCATAAGATTAGTGGTTAATGGCCAGAAATCAGAAGCTCACAGTATTAATGCTGGAGTCCCTCAGGGGTCCATCCTGGGCCCAACTCTCTTCCTAATCTACATCAATGATCTTCCAAATCACATTCTTAGACATTTATGCTGATGACACTACGATCTATGGCAGTACATCAAAGACCGTTAACAACCAAGTTTTCTGATTCTCTCTCCTCTGATCTTGATGAGCATGTGGTACAATGGGGAGAGAAGTGGCTGGTTACTTTTAATGCATCTAAAACCAAACTTCTGTCTTTACATCATCAACGTTCTGATCCCCATCTGGCATCAATTGAAATGAATGGCTCTCATCTTGAGGAGGCTCCATGTTTTGACAAGCTCCTAGGTTTAACCTTTACGCCTGATCTGAAATGGAACTCGTACATCAAATATGTTGGCAAGGTTGCTGGGAAAATGGTGGAATCCTATCGATCCAGTAGATATCTCACTGCTCATGCAATTCTCTACCTATATAAGAGCCAAGTATATCTAAGGATGGAGTACTGTTGCCACATCTGGGCTGGAGCTGCTAGAAAGATCATATCCTGCCTTGACAGAGTTCAAAACAGACTTTGTAACCTAGTGGGGGAATCCCTTTTCTCTCCCCTGCAACCTTTTTCTCACAGAAGAGATGTTGCGAACCTGTCTCTGCTTTATCATTATTTTCATGGCAAGTGCTCGTCTAAGCTCAAATCTATAGTCCCCCCCCCTCGCCAAACTTTCACAAGAAACACTCGTTTAGCTGAAAACACTATCAATAATTTCCCCCCACTCTTCCATGAACAAAGTTTCTTTTTTGACTATAATATGGTCGTCTTCAAGTCTAATGTAAACAAGTTCTTGATGAGTTGTTCCCTTTAAGTAATTCAATTTACCAAATTTCCACTACTAACAATTATTACGACATTGTCCCATTGACCACTGTACGCTTATTAACCCGTGGCCTCCAGGCCTTGATAAATGGCGACTCCTTTGTTAAAAAAAAAAAAAAAAAAAAAAAAAGCAATAATTTATTTTAAGTTTTTATTTACTTTCAAATGTTCCTGTTTTATTATTGACCAGATATTGGTGAATCAAGAAGATTGCTTACCTGAGTAGAGAGAGGCCATAGATAATGACAACCCACTACTCTTCAGCAAGGAACTATTTTCAGATCGATCTGTAACTGAAAAAGGAAAAAAAAAAAAAAAAACAATTATCCACAATAAAACATGAAAAATATGGATGCAGAATTGAATTGAAATCATGTTGAATATAAATTCTTAGACGTTTTCATAAATCAAATGTTATGACATCATTAGTAAAATGTTTTATAACAATAATCTCATCTCAATCTTTTACTAACAAAAATCAAAATAATAATCAGCATTTAAGAAATAAAAGATAAAAAATGAAAGTGAAGCATTTTGGGAAAGCATGAATCCCATTAATTTGTTCCTCATGTTGCAAATAAGGAAACAGCCTCTATGTCTATTGGTTAGTTGTGAACAAAATCATTCTTTATCCTTTGGCAGGATATCAATAAGCAGTCATAGTGAAGCACACTTGGCAGCAGATGTGAGCAACAACAGCACACTACAGTAACAATGTGATGGTCTGATATAACTCGTCTGACTCATCACTTTGTCAACATGGAAAATCATGAAGGTAGGGAAGAAAAATGCAGAAAGCTGAATACTGTGATATTTTGAACAAGACATTTATTATATTGTTCAACAAATACTTTTTCATGAACACACACACAGAAAAATAGAGTGATGGAAGGGTTGTGTGCATATTAATTGTGAAAAAATCTCTACAGGATTACACAGATGTAAGAAATAATTTACAAAATTTATGACAATTCTAAAAAGAAAAAAGTTTTAAATTAGGACCAGTCAAAGAAACTGTATATAAAAACATTTTTCTCCTGATTCTGTTATTACCATTGTCATGTTTGTCACACTTTATTATACATAAAAGTATTTTTTGTGTTAGCTTTGTCTCATCCCTGAACGTTTCCTTTTGTTTTATTAAAAGCTAAAACCTTTTCTAGCTTCTCTGAAATATAAAAATCCTTTTTTTCTTCTTCTAAAATTCAGCAAATCCAAAGATTAATTTGCTTAGCTTAGAAACTACCTCTTTTCCACGCGAATTTAAAAATCTATATTGCATCTCTATGCAAAGCCATAAACTTCTGAACCACTAATCTGGTAGTAAAATTTACTTCTTAGCTTTTCCATTCATGAGAAAATGAAAGAGGAACTGCCCTGTCTGAACTTCAAAGAAAAGAAGCACCCTCTCAGTTTTTACTCAAACTCAAACGCAAGAAAAACTAAAATGAGAAACTAATACAATTTCAAGATCACATAACAGGAGTCACCAACTATGTTGTGGAAGTTAACTGTTTCACCAGGAATAAGATCTCAACTAAATGAAAACCAGTTTTCCATCTCATTATCAAAATCATCAACTTATCTGCAAATGATACCTTTCTAAGCATATTGAATTTTTATTTCAACATTTTCATCCCAAACATAGTCAATATACATTCAAATGCTGAATTAAAAATCCGCTTTTAAAAATATTCTGTTAAATAAGCATATAGAATGTCAAAAACATTGATTCCAAAGCATTTAATACTATTTTTCTTAGCCATAATTCATAGGGGAAAAAAAGTGATTTGTTTATTTATAAAATAAAATACGTGATAATAACTACTTTTTTTTTTTTTTTTTTACAAAAGTATAAAATTAAGTTGTGAAACTTTAAAAATAAATTGATAATAATATACAAATATTCATATAATTCACCAAAAATAGTTTAACATTCACAAGATTACAAAACAACGAAACCAACAATACTATATGGTAATATAAACAGCAGTATCAAGATTTAAAAAAAATGTATTTTTCAGTGTTAGAATAACATTTAAGATAAGAATGGGCGAGAATAACATTCAAGATGAGAACAGTAGTCCAAATGATCCAAATTATCAACCTTCATCTAAAAAATTCTGAAACAGGAAGGATAACCATGTTCTTTGTTTACACTATTTCGTTGCTTATTCTTAAGAAATACTTTTCAAAAAGTTGATACACTGTAAGAATTGAAATCTTATCCATCACATGAAAATGGTAATCAGATTTTAAGAAATGTATTACCGTGTAAATCAAGTCAATGTAAAAAGCTGAAGTGATGCTGTTGACTTTTCTTAAGGACAATCCTCACCTCACTTCACTGATTATATTTCAAAGAATAGGAATTTCAACAAGTAATAAGTAAGCTTTCTTATTTTAATTTACTTTATACAATTAAAAATACACACCATTAAAACTTGCCAAAGTACATCCAAAAACAACTTGTTAAAAACATCATTTAAAAACAAGCTTAAAATAATTCACAAAATTGCTTAAAAACAGAAAATAAAAACTTTAAAACATTTTAAATACTTAAAAAAAAGAAAAGAAAAAAAAGCATTATTTTTTGTTAATATCAGCATAAAACACTTAAAAATAAATAAAAAAAATAAAACCTTTTTCGCTATTCGATAATGAAAGGAAATTATTGATTTTCATGCAAATTAAAAGTTTGCTCTTTCACCAAAATTGTAAAATTATAATTTATTGCCATCAATCAATGAGACATTGAATATTTAAACATACTTGACAATTCAATTTCCTGATCATCAATGGCATCACTTGAGTCAGAGCTGTCTGTAAAAGATGTTAAAAAAGAATGGAAGACAGGTTTATTGTTGTTTCAGTGTTATTATTCACAATCAGAAAATTACAATACCATTAAATAAAAGTAGTCAGCTATAGTTGTGATGATCAGAAATCTTCCTTTTCCAAGCATTTTTTTTTTTTAATCAGAGTAGATCAATACTCCTTTCATGCGAGTAAATACATTTTGAGTCCATTAATTAAACTGGTACCCATGTATTGACTTTTAAAGGATGAAACATTGTGTTATTGGTGGATAGGATCAAAATTGAGTCTCAGCAATTAGAATCTTCCTGCTCTAAGTACTTTGTGGAACTTTGTTCCATTTTCCTGCTTTCCAACCGACTACAATATGGTCATCTTCAAGTCCAATGTGTACAAGTTCTTGATGAGCTGTCCCCTTAAGTAATCCAATTTACCAAATTTCCACTACTAACGATTACTATATTTTCTTACTGACTACCATACACTCATTAACGCTCATCCTCAAGTGGCTTCCGGGCCTTGATAAGTGGTGACTCCTTGGTAAAAAAAAAGACCTTCTAGAATATGTTTAAGTTATGCAAATTAATAAGTTTCCATGCCAATATGGAAAATAGTATTTATAAAAATTGAATGCTGAGGATTAACAAAAAAGAAGTAACTTAGTGAATTTGAAAAATCATATTTGTATGAGGCATCATGCATAGATCAAGCAGCATTTAGTGTTCAAGAAGCTGATCCAGACTCATCCTACTCTACAGATTAAACTAATCATCATACATCTAACATCTGTTTTACATGCTACTATGTGTTGGATGGCTTTTAGAAATTGACTTCTAAACTAACCTACCTCTGGCCAGGTCTTCATTTATCCCTTTCTCTTTCAAGACCATCTTTATCACTTCCTTCCATGTTTTTTTTTTACCTTCCCCTGTGAACTGACCCTCAATCCTGATCTTAATTGTTCTACATCTATTAATCCAGTAACTCTCATCGATTCTTTTCAACATGGCCGTACCCCCCTGTTCTGCAAACATTTCTGTACACTGTCCAGATTTTATCTTTCTCTGAGCTCACCAAATCTGAGCCTGTCTTTAAGACTTGTATTACCTATCTATCGAATCATGCTCATATCATTTCTCTTCATGAAACATGTCCTTAATTCTCACTGATCAGGTTTCACTTCCATAGATCATCACGTTATGTACACCTCCCTGATAGAATCTTGCCTTGGTCAACAATAGTAACGCTACTGGTTAGTAATGGCAAAAGTTCTCTCAACTCACCCCATCCACCCCTAACTCTAGCTATCACACTGGCAGCCACTCCACCCTGTGCCCCAATGGCATCACCAAGATAACTAAATTGCTAAACAACATCAACAACTTTGCCATCCACACATATTTTCCCCGTATCCGAGTTTGTATGTCCCTATTGTTTTACATTACTTGCACACAAACTGATTCTCCTCTCAAACTATTTGTAATCCCACTGCAGAACTCTCGGACACTAAACCTGGCGCAATCAAAGAAAGTTGATGGAACATACACCATAATGCTATACATCATCTACAATATATCATGCAAAACTATGTAACACACAAAAATGGTTGCCTTCATGTATATCTGCAGTTTTTTCACACAGACTTTTGGCACTGGCTGAACATGTATCGGCACTTAGGATTGAACCTTTAACTTCCAGATTCAATCCTCAGTGCTAGTGAAACTAAGATTACAACTGTAAATTATTTAAGACTTCTACCATGACATAGTTGATGGAAATTAAAGTATGCTACCCCCCATGGATTAAAATAAAGGGTTCCGTTTCAAATTTTGTGCAGATTCTAGAGTTTGACAAAAATATTTTCAAGTTCGACAAGATATACTTGAAGAAAGTTGGAGGTTACATTAACTGAAATGTGAGAAAGATGAGAAGAGTAGTCTGAATTATCCAAAATATACAAATTATCAATCATCCTAATAATTCAGAAAGATAGGTGCACATATTATATATAGGCTCCAATCGTCCCTTTTAAAAACTTCTAAAGAAAAAAAAAAAATCAAAACTTAAATATTCTTTATTAATTCAATTAACAAAACTTTACAAGTTGACATTTTTTCTATTCATCCTTGAAAATGATTTAGGTGAGTTTAAAACCATACCCACCTTTAATCCAGAAGAGAACTATTTTTCAACATTCAAAGTTCATTAAAAATCATGAATTCATGTTATATAAAACAATACATTAAGATATAATATAAAGATGAGTATATTCCATTCATTTTCATGTGAGAAAAAAAACATAAAAATTGTGATTAGTATTGAATTTAGACATGCAGTACCAATACAATACCTATTAGTAGAAGAGAAGAGAGTTTAGTAATAAGAATTAATAAAAAAAATTACGAAATAGAAATTAGTGGTGGTTAATAAGTAAACAATAATTGACTAGTTTGACATTCATCAAGCAGTAAAGTATGATAGGCTGAACTAAACTTTACACATTTTTCAGATGATTAAAGAAAATTTAAAAAAAGATATCATTTTGTGGATCTTGAATACAATAGGTATTCTCAGAATTGGATGTTGAAAAAAGATCACTTTTGTTTTACACCCTTTTTTAAAATTAGGAGTTGATTTGTAAATGAAGAGGGAGACCGGGATACGGTGAATATGTTTTTTTTCACGTTACGATGTGGAATACAATGTTTTTCCTGGGCCCTGGTTATGGTATTTGTCCTACCTTATGGCGTTATTTATGTTATTTGATTATAAACATGTGTAATGTATACTGCATTTTTTTAATTAATTTTTAATGCCATATCCCAGGGGGTTCTACTGTATTAGGTTTTAAATAGCGATTTAGTGCTTATTATATGATTTGAGTATAAATTAAACAAATGTCAGGTTTTATACTTAAAAACTGTACATATAGTTTTTATGGAGAATCATTTATTTAAATATAAATTTCATTTGAATAAACATTTTTTTTAAATCTGATTTTTATTTTAATGAGTAAACAAACAAAAAAATTATTTTAAAAAATTCAGTTTTAATTTGAGCAGAAATTGAAATATAGATATGTTTAATGAAATAAAATGTTGCTGTATAAAGACTTTAAAAAAAAATTTTTTGCTACTAGTTTTTAATTTGATCAAGTTTTCTATATGATCAAACTTAATGCTTAAAAGAAAAAAAATTAATTTCTAATAAATCTCTATAAAGTTACCATTCACCACCCATGCATGAATATTGTTGCTTAATCAGATGCACCAGCCATTAGCCTTTCTAAGTTTACTGCTTTTTAAGATTGATTTTTTTTAAATATGTTTTAAGCAAAAACAGTATTTGTCATGTCGAAAATAGTAATATATCCAAAATTATGGAAATTCATTGAGTAGAACAACTGCTATTGTTTTTTTTGTTTTTTTTAAGTCCATCGTTATAGTCTTTCAAAAAAAAAAAAAAAAAAAAGAAAAAAAAAGCCCACCATTTAGGTGTAGAAAAGGGAGATAAATATGTTCCCTATGTTTACACTCTCCAAGTGTTTAAATCTAGGAAAAATGGAATTTCACCCAATTTTCCATAAAAATTACTTTTAACTATAAATAATTTCCTACTCAATGAATTTTCGTAATTTCTGGACATATTACTATTTTCAACATGATAATTAAGAAAGTACTGCTGTTTTTGCTTAAAACCACAAAAAAATTGATCTGTTGATTCTTTTTTAACAAGTACCAAAAGTTTCTACTGTAATAGGTCCTGCACTGTCTGCCAAGCTCCAGCCTCTGTTATATCATCATAATTTTGCATACCTGAGCTTGTCTAACAAGTACTTTTATGGAATGTGCAACAACAAACTTACTGTACCCTCGCAACCTTAAGATCAAAATTCTATTCCTCCACTGTAGAGGCTCTTAGATGCTGGAAGATTTTCTACTTTGAACAAACATCTTGCTGCCCAACTCCCCACCCAGGTTGCCTCCTATAAATCTGACTATCACAGTAATTCCTTACACTTCTTGTTTTCGAGGAGCGGGGAATAAATTTTTCTTTTTTCAAGTGAAAAATCTCTAAAAACTTTTGATTATATAAAATTACAAATTATGTATTTTTATTTTTTACAGAAAGACTTGAAATTGCCCGGGATTAAATGAAGAATCTTATGTCGACTTACCCTTAACCTATATAACCTTTTTTTCTTTGTTTTACATTTTATCTTCAATTTTTGAGATATTATCCAATGATGTATTTAACATTCATGGAATTACATGAGGTAGAATGACATTGAAATAATTTCCAATAAATTTATAGACAAACTTCATGAAGGACACTCAGTATTTCCCCTCGGAATTAATGAAGATCCATACGTAATGTGCTCCAAGTCTTGAATCTCATATTATGATTTCTTTTATTTTTACACTTATTCACCCCAAACAAGCCACAGTACCACTTGGATGTAAGAAGCTACTATTTAGGATCATATCTACAGGGACACTATGTAGGGAGTTGAGCAGAAAAATATCTGTTCATATTACATTTAAACTTTTGCATGTAAGTACAGTCAGGGAAGCAGGAAACCAGAAGGGAATTCCATAGCAGTTTGAAGAAAGAAACTATTAAAGTAAGATTTTTTGAAATCTAGAAATCTCTACAGTGAAGGGGGTCAGATTTTGCTGCTAGTCGGGTTAGTTGGGAGTATTTATGTCAAGTTCGTCACAGCACATTCCATTAAAATACTTGTAAAACAGGCACTTATTATTTTTTAATTTCTATAATAGTCACATTAGAAATCAAATAAAACATAGAAAATCATATTTCCTTTTTATGGAACACAGATTATATTATGCCACCTTCTTCGATCAAAATTTGATCAATAAATTTGCATCACTTTTACATCTTATGAAGATAAACAACATATAATGCGACTTAAACTTATGTCTATAATTCTTATTACAGTAGAACACCGGTGGCCCTAGGATACGTTTTTTTTTTTTCAGGTTACAATGTGGAATACAATGTTTTTCCGGCCTTTGGTTACAGTATTTGCCCCACTTTATGGTATTATCTATAATGTTATTTAATTATACACATGTGTATTATATACTGTACTGTATTTTGTTACTACATTTTTAATGCTGTATCCCGGGGTTCTACTGTATTTCGATTCGAGAAAATGTCTAAAACTAAAGCCTAAGAAATTGAAATCAAGGAATTTTGCTAGTTTTTAATTTTTTGATAGTGTCTACTATGGATAATGTAAATATAAAATATTTAATTTTACAAATTCAAAGTTCAGCTCATATTACCCCCCCCCCCATCCCTAAAATCCCTTTAAAATCATTCAAAGAGACTGACATCTAATACCTGTTACTATTTCACAACACTTGGAGGCATCTAAATTTGTATAGAGGACTTTTACCCCTCTTCCTCCCTACCCTTTTGCACAAAACTAAATATAGTCCACATTACAACCACTTACCAATAGCAGTTGTGTTTCAAAATTCATAATGACCATTAAATTAGTTTAGGTGTGAATCCGGTCCATAGAAATATATAAACGCATACACATACTTAACTTAGATATAAAATGTCTGTTCTAAAATCTAATAAGAAAAGTTATATTGTAGTTCTTGAAGTTTTCTTAAAATATGTGCATGTGAAGAGAAAAGCATCTTCACCCAGTCACCTATCGGCTTTGTATTTCTCGACAACTAAAATTCTTCTAACACATGATCTTGGATGAATTTAATCAACAGGCTGTAGTCAGTTGACCCCTTGTCTAGAAGAGAACAAATTCATTTGATAGAAGTCTAGGAAGCTTGGATGTAAATACATCTATAATTCATATAGAAAATGCATAAAAAAACAATTGTACAACTAGTACTAATAAAAGTACATTTCAAATGAAAAATTATGGATGACCAAAATGACATAAATTCGTTAAGGTATCATCTTTAAGCAAAAAGAACAGTGCAAATTAGAAATATAAAACAAAAAACAATAAGAGCAATCATAAGAATTTACCAAGTTGTATTAAATTGTTATTAGATAAGTATATTGCATGTGATTGCGAGAGAAATGGGAGAGAGAGAGAGAGAGAAGAGGGAGAGGTGAGTCTAAGTAGCAACTAAGGCATTGTACGCACCTGACTGCAAGAGAGGCAGCATACTTGTATAAGGTGAGGAGGAGGAGGAAGAGGATGTGTTGGTGGTGGAGGTGTCTGCTGATAGGGATGGTGCTGATGACGAAGCCAAAAATCAACACAACAGTCAAACAACAACAACAGAATATACATCAGGATTCATGAAGCAAAAAAATAAAAATAAAAATAAACAAAAACAAATAAAAACAACACTTGATGATTTAAAAACAAAACAAAAAAACAAAACAACAAAACACTTTTTCTTGTTTTGCTGCAGCCTCCCTTTTCGTTACATAATCGAATATTGACCAAAGTAACCAGTATTGCCAAAATTCATCTTATCATTATCTTATACAATGAATGAGGCTAGGGGCATGTGATATTAAATTAAAAATTGAAATGCTGAAATGATATCAACAAGTTGGTTGACTGTTGCATTTATGGCGTATCGACCGACATTGGTTCATTTTATGCTGAAACTATATGTTTTTATATAAGATTCGTCATTTTATTAAATGTTTTTATATAAGACTAGCGGGGGTACCTGTTTGACTTGAGGCATGATTAATGTTCTTATAAGAAACATTGTAAGAACATTAACCATGCCTCAAGTCAAACATGGCATATATATTTTTTTTCTCCTCTAAAATTAAAAATGCTCTTAAAACTTCTTAAATGTAAATTTTCTTGCCTGATGAGATCAATAATGATCGAAAGGTCTGCTTTTTTCCTCATTCACCCTCAATGAAGATGTGTATACATTGATTTATTCAACCAACACTTTGTTCAATATATCTGTACCATTATAGGCAATTTCAATTCAGATGTAACTTTAGTTTGAGCACCTTCAGTCTTGATAACATGGGAGTCAAAACTGTCATCAAGGTGCACACGATAAATCCACCAAACCATACTCATGTCATTCCTCTAAGATTGAGCTAGTGGGAACCTTGCATTCACTCCCACTTAACATAGCACTATGGGCATTTACGTTGTTGTAAACTTAACTTCAAGTAACAAGTGAAAACGAGTGACCGGTCAAGATGGGAAGAAACTCCTGAAACTCACCCCCATGCAGTTTGTACATGCAAGATCCAATTTAATTCACATCCTCTCACTAACAAATCATACAATCAAGATAGCAAAATGAATCCACAACTTCCAATTTCTGCAGACATCAACAAAAACTCAGTACTCAACCTGCCATTAACTGAACGACAGTACCAGCACACTTTCTACAGAAATAGTTTACAGTGGAAATTAATCTTCCTTGCAGCCCACTGCATCTCTTGTGAATCTAATGATGACAACCTGTTCAGAATATAGAGTCACTGCCGACATCACAAGGAAACTTGACAAAATCTATCAGAACATTCAGGTTAGAGACACAGATTATATCTGAAAGATATATTTTTTATCCCAAAGATTAAGAATTAAGTCGTATTAGTCTCATATCGCTAAGATAGCAAAATGAGTCTATAATTTCCCATTTATGCAATCTATCCACAGAAAATTCCATTAATTTGCATGAACAGAACCACAAAGATAGTTTTCAAAAGGGATTAATCTTCTTTGCAGCCCACTGCATTACCTGTGAATCCAATGATAATAGCCTGTGCAGAATATAGAACCACTGCCAACATCACAACAGAAACTTTCATAATATTCAGGTCAGGGGGTATTAGCTCTTGTAATGGCATTGATGTCAAACTGAAAGATATATTTTTTTATCTCAAAGATTAAGAATTAAGTCGTATTAGTATCATATTGTCTACTAACACAGATAACTGTAAGAGCGTTGCTGTTCATTTGGATCCATCAATGACGTAGAGAGGAGGAAGTGCTAGATGGCCAACAGTCTATCCTCCATATCACACTGGTCAGGCTAGCATCCATCAACACTCAATCAACAAACCTACAACCTAATTCAGCTTTGCCAGTAACCTTTGCAACAGAAACTGACACTTCCACATTGGTCTCCTTAGTCACAAGTGGTGTTAAGTACTTGACTGGGTTTGGTGATAGGAACCTGCGTGTCGATGTGATTTAGTTACAATTACTGAAATTGATACAATGACCCTGCAGAACCCAAACACAAAACAACAATATAGATAAGAACAGTGTAATGAGAAAATTGTCATTCTCAAAAATGCAAAATTAACAGCAAAGCTTTGCAGCTGTAACAGCAAAAAAAAAATCATACAATCATGCAAAAAAGCGCAAGCAGACATCAACAACTATTTTTTTTAGTTTTTCAGTGATTTTCAATTTTATCAATGTTTTTTTTTTCAGATGATAAAAAAAATACACATTTTAATGTGACTTATAAAATTAGATTCAATTTTTTAGTAAGTTGTTAAGATCTTTCAATGTTCATCTTTGAGTCGTGTATAAATTATTATACGCACAAATATCTCAACAATATCACTTGAATACAGGTGGTTATTTCAAATGATTTAATTATCTAGAAAGACTGCATAATTACAGGAAACTAGAAAGAAAGAAATTTAACATATGGCCAACTATATCATTTACTTAACATTGTGTGCTCATTTCTAACCCCAGAGGGTTTTGTGGCTGGTGATTTTTATACATCTGCACCACTTAAGTGTCTTGATGGAAAGAGAATTCCCTTTCTCTGAAAATCACAGTTTTGTCACATTCACTAAGGTCAATCCTTTGAACCCAAATCAGTCAATTATTCTCCCTTTAAACTTGCCGTGTTTTTATGTAGCATCAACATTCAGAGTAAGAATGTTACATAAGATTGAACATAAAAAAGTATATATTCAACAAAACTCTTCTATGTTGATGAATTGCTAAATATCTTATGAGACAAGTTATTAAAATAAAAGCAAACAAATCATAAAAACAAGTAAAAAAAATTACAGATCAAGCCGATAAGATCTATTTTGGTGAAAATATTTAAAAACTTCAGCTTATTTATTCTTTTTTAGTAACTACGGTGGACATTAAAAAATATTTCTTAATCTGGAAAGTTAGTCAAAGCAGATTTCAAAATCTAAATGTATCAACCAATTTCTGTTTTTTTTTATTCTAATGCAGTAATATATTTTTTAGAAGTTATCAGATCAGATTAAAGACAGCAATAGTTTAGAAGATTTTAAGATGAAATTAAATTAATTCAGAAATAATCGTAAAATAAAGTATCAAGAATACTTGGAACTATCAGATGAAATGTTTAACAGCATTTCATCTGTAAATTTTTATTGTATTAATAGTTATGTGAAAAAAAAATACAACAAAAACAATTATGTTTAGACTAAAACAAATTAATAACATGCAGAGGATATAAATAATTGATTAATTAAAATAAAAAAATAAAATGGATCAATTATATTTGAGGAATCACAGGAAATGACCAAAAAGGCAAATCTGGCTTGACACCAATTTCTTTTTTTATTTGTAATTATTTTTTAATTAAAAATTAATTAGTTTTATAAATCTCTAAAGTTTACAAAAAAAAATTTATTGTAACAAAAAAAAAAAAAAAAAAAAAAAATCTGTGGATGCAAGCGTGTTGTCAACTGCAAGTAAAAGAATCCAGTGTCAAACCAAAATGTGTCCTTTCGTTGTTTCTGATTTCAAGGTGACAAGTATAATTGATTCCACACCCAAAATTCATTAATAAAAAATAAAAACAACTCACTGTCAGTACGTCCATCACTGAATGCAGGAAATCCTCGTGCTTTCTGAAAAAAACAAATATTACTAAAACGATGACTATTGAACCAAGTGGATTTTTAGCACTTCAAATCAGGCTAACAGTTGAAAAGAACAGGCTTAGCACTGCATCATATCTGATATCACCCAAATTTCATGCCTTGCCAAAATTAAATGGTTTTTCAAATTTAATTGTTCTCAGAGTAACATTTTTTTTTCCATCCAAAATCATTACAAAAAATTTGGACTCGTAACTTTTGTAACTTGAAAAAAAACAAACAAAAATAAAAAAACAAGTGAAACATGCATGGTCCCCTGTGAGTGCACAGTGAACGAGGCATTAAAAAAAACTGACTAAGTCCAGCATTAAAATTACTCCAAAATTCCAAGATCTTAACATATTTAAATTTGAGTTCAGCATCATGCAAAACTGCTAAATAGACACACACAGAAAATTTTGGACAAATAGGGTAAAATAGTCCCAAAAATGGAGTGTTTTTATTCGCCCTAAAAGAGCCCCTGGGGCACACCCAAGAGTTATAGTGAAGTATAGACAAACAAAATTATACAGAAATCAGTTAGTTACAACTTTTCAGGAAGTTTTATAAAAATCCGAGGCTTCAATTTTGTTTGTAATAAACATAAAAGTGTCAATTTTAGTGATTGTAATCCAAAAGGCACCCCTAGGGGGGAGGGAGACAACCAAAGTTTTCCCAGAAAATCCATTCTGTTACGTTTTTACTCATATCATGTTTAATGTTTGTGAAAAATTAAAAAATTCCAAGCCATAGTTATTGAGAAAAGTGTGAACGAACAAGGGTGAATTTACAGGTCAACCCTCCTTTTGTTGGGAGACCAAAAAAATGAAAATTACTTGTTTTAATAAATTTAGCATATGCAAAATAAATTTAGCATTTTCTTTTTTTGACATTCATATGGCAACTACTAAAGTTAAAAATACATTTTTAAAGTTATGAATGGCCCCACTAATTCTTTAAGTGTCATCTTTAATTTGTATTTTTTACTTCTAAAATAAAAACAACATAACATTAAAATTATGGCAGAGCATAAACACAGGCTCTGTATTAAAAAATTACTGCTTGAGAGTGATGATTGGCAAAAAACACTTAAATTACTGTAAGTCACACTAAGGTTTTGAAATCTCTCAAAGTTATTAAGAAAAGAAAAACGAGCTGGTTTGGCTATGTCATCAGAAGAGATCCCAAAAAGCAATGTATATTGAGCATTCAAGGAAGAATTTCCAAGTAAAAGACCTTGTGTTTGGCATTCAAAGTGTTTGACTGACTAGATCTACAGCAATACAATGTTTCCTTTATAATAATTTCTGATATAAATTGTAAGTAATTACAATAAACACTATGATCTAATGTATCATATGCAATCTACTATATAATTAAAAATAATATCACAGTTTCTGCTGGTTACAGCAACACACTACTATACATTATTATGTTCTTTCTATAGTGATCAGGTCTACACTGCTTTATCTGGATCCTCAACTAGTGAAACAAGTTACCATCTTGAATTTTATTTTTCATTGTTGAAAGCTATCTGAGGACGAACGGCTAAACATATACATGCTTGATATGTGTAACATCAATTTATTAATTTTAAAAACAATCATATCTGGCCTGGTTGGTTAGTTAAATGCAGTCAATCAAAATGGAGAAACTGGAATAAAAAAAAAAATGGCTGTCTGTGATGGTCGACAGTGGGCTTTAGTTTGGTTTTGCTTGTGAATTATGCCATATCAACCACTGTGGGTTGTTTAATGCCAAATCATTTATTGAATTAGAACAGTTTTTGTTTGTGTTATTTGTTAAAGCAAGTTCACTCATTGGATCAAGTCAGGCTCTTTGGATCATTTGTGGGATCAAGTCAGGCTCTTTGGATCATTTGTGGGATCAAGTCAGGCTCTTTGGATCATTTGTGGGATCAAGTCAGGCTCTTTGGATCATTTGTGGGATCAAGTCAGGCTCTTTGGATCATTTGTGGGATCAAGTCAGGCTCTTTGGATCATTTGTGGGATCAAGTCAGGCTCTTTGGATCATTTGTGGGATCAAGTCAGGCTCTTTGGATCATTTGTGGGATCAAGTCAGGCTCTTTGGATCATTTGTGGGATCAACTCAGGCTCTTTGGATCATTTGTGGGATCAACTCAGGCTCTTTGGATCATTTGTGGGATCAACTCAGGCTCTTTGGATCATTTGTGGGATCAACTCAGGCTCTTTGGATCATTTGTGGGATCAACTCAGGCTCTTTGGATCATTTGTGGGATCAACTCAGGCTCTTTGGATCATTTGTGGGATCAACTCAGGCTCTTTGGATCATTTGTGGGATCAACTCAGGCTCTTTGGATCATTTGTGGGATCAACTCAGGCTCTTTGGATCATTTGTGGGATCAACTCAGGCTCTTTGGATCATTTGTGGGATCAACTCAGGCTCTTTGGATCATTTGTGGGATCAACTCAGGCTCTTTGGATCATTTGTGGGATCAACTCAGGCTCTTTGGATCATTTGTGGGATCAACTCAGGCTCTTTGGATCATTTGTGGGATCAACTCAGGCTCTTTGGATCATTTGTGGGATAAACTCAGGCTCTTTGGATCATTTGTGGGATCAACTCAGGCTCTTTGGATCATTTGTGGGATCAACTCAGGCTCTTTGGATCATTTGTGGGATCAACTCAGGCTCTTTGGATCATTTGTGGGATCAACTCAGGCTCTTTGGATCATTTGTGGGATCAACTCAGGCTCTTTGGATCATTTGTGGGATCAACTCAGGCTCTTTGGATCATTTGTGGGATCAACTCAGGCTCTTTGGATCATTTGTGGGATCAACTCAGGCTCTTTGGATCATTTGTGGGATCAACTCAGGCTCTTTGGATCATTTGTGGGATCAACTCAGGCTCTTTGGATCATTTGTGGGATCAACTCAGGCTCTTTGGATCATTTGTGGGATCAACTCAGGCTCTTTGGATCATTTGTGGGATCAACTCAGGCTCTTTGGATCATTTGTGGGATCAACTCAGGCTCTTTGGATCATTTGTGGGATCAACTCAGGCTCTTTGGATCATTTGTGGGATCAACTCAGGCTCTTTGGATCATTTGTGGGATCAACTCAGGCTCTTTGGATCATTTGTGGGATCAACTCAGGCTCTTTGGATCATTTGTGGGATCAACTCAGGCTCTTTGGATCATTTGTGGGATCAACTCAGGCTCTTTGGATCATTTGTGGGATCAACTCAGGCTCTTTGGATCATTTGTGGGATCAACTCAGGCTCTTTGGATCATTTGTGGGATCAACTCAGGCTCTTTGGATCATTTGTGGGATCAACTCAGGCTCTTTGGATCATTTGTGGGATCAACTCAGGCTCTTCGGATCATTTGTGGGATCAACTCAGGCTCTTCGGATCATTTGTGGGATCAACTCAGGCTCTTCGGATCATTTGTGGGATCAACCCAGGCTCTTCGGATCATTTGTGGGATCAACTCAGGCTCTTTGGATCATTTGTGGGATCAACTCAGGCTCTTTGGATCATTTGTGGGATCAACTCAGGCTCTTTGGATCATTTGCGGGATCAACTCAGGCTCTTCGGATCATTTGCGGGATCAAGTCAGGCTCTTCGGATCATTTGTGGAATCAAGTCAGGCTCTTTGGATCATTTGTGGGATCAAGTCAGGCTCTTCGGATCATTTGTGGGATCAAATCAGGCTCTTCGGATCATTTGTGGGATCAAGTCAGGCTCTTCGGATCATTTGTGGGATCAAGTCAGGCTCTTTGGATGGGATCAAGTCAGGCTCTTCGGATCATTTGTTGGATCAAGTCAGGCTCTTTGGATCATTTGTTGGATCAAGTCAGGTTAAGTTAGGATTATCTTTCCTTGTACAAGTTAACTTTTTTCAGGAAAGCTAAAATAATTTTTTTTCAAATAGTTCTTTTATGTTGTTGACGTAAGAAGTTTGATGATTATATGCTACTTGTGAGACTGCGACATCAACTGTGGGCTTGTGAAGCAGACAAACCTGGTCCAAGATCATAGGATGATAAGGAAAAGGAGTAAAAATAAAAGAGTCTAGAGCTGTGACGGTTTGTGTTTACATAAGCTGGGTTATGTGATGCTTAAGGTATCAATGATTGGGATTACTCTTTAACCAATCAATACAACCCTTAAAGAAACAAGACAATCACTGATCAATTTATGTGCTATAAATTTCAATACAGTGTCATGCTAAATCTGACTTTTTCAATTGTTAGCATAATTGGAATGCTGAAAATACACTTGGCCGCTAAATGGAATGGTCAACACCAAATGTTGCATTTTTTATACATAAAATTTGTTCAATAAAATTTCTGTTCTGAAAATGAGGAAAGAATAGAATGTCAGGAATTAAGGTAAAAGACATCCAATTTTGAATCAATATTTACATCAAGAGATTTAGAAAAAACAGGTAATAACATTAATTGAAACATGCATGAATTTTCAAAGCTGATAATAATAAAAGAACTGACCTCTTTCATTCTCTCTCTTCTTCTAATGCGGATTCGCTGTTTTAGCCTTTGAATTTCTTCATCAGAATCACCATCTTCAAGATCAGAAGAATTTGGAGGTGCTATCACATGCTTCCACTTCATTTGTTCAATTGCAGAAATGAGAATTTCAGAAATGCTAAAATGAGCATTTTCCTAAAAAAATGAAGAAAAAAAGTCAATTGTACAGTCAGAATTTGTTAAAATATGGATTTATCTGAAAATATTACAGCGATTATTATCAACATGGTTTACACATTTCAAAAGGAATCTAAGTTAGAGTGAATTATATAAAAAAAAAATTGTGGGTTTAATCACTGGAGATAGATCTTAAGAAAAAAAAAACTGTTCAGAAATATTTGATGAGCATAGAATGTGTAATGAGAGCAAATTATTTCAGTTGATCAAATGAATGGTTCAGTTAAAAATTCTTCATGGTTACCAATTATGTTTCAGAATTTTGGAGATGACCATTAATAATTTGGATTATTCAAATTACTTTCTGATCTCATATTATTCGATGATTTAACATAACCTTCACGTGGATATTTTTTACTAAAAGTATAGATGGATCACTTTCACTCAAAGAAACTTCTGACTGACCAACAATATGGATTTAGACAAGCCCGTTCCACAGCAGACATCCTAACTTTAATCTCTGAATGTATATACCATTCACTGTGTAAAACGGGGGAGGGCAGAGCGGTAGCTCTAGATATATCTAAGGCTTTTGACGGGGTATGGCATGAGGGTCTCCTCAGGAAAATTAGATCATATGGTATCACTGGTAGAATACTTAACATAATTAAATTATAAGAGAAAAATCCAGGTTGTCCTTGACAGTCGTACATCTAAACAATATGATATAAATGCGGGAGTGCCCCAGGGGCCTATCCTTGGATCTCTACTGTTCCTGATATTCATAAATGAGCTCCCCGACAAAATTGCCTCTGAGATGGGTATATATGCTGATGACACCACACTCTATAACAAGCACGACAGGAAAACAAATGAACACATATTTAAAAAATGTCAGAAACACTAGAGGATGACCTCCAGTCTGTAGTGGAATGGGGACAAAAATAGATGGTCACATTCAATGCCGCCAAGACTAAACTAGTTTCATTCAATAATTACAAGAAACCTTCTCTATCACCTATAGCAATGGCCAACAACTCTATCTGAGAGTACATCTTTTAAACTCCTTGGCCTAACGTTCACAGGAAATACGAGTTGGAACAATTACATTGAAGGAACAATTAGAACATGAGTTGGAACAATTACATTGAAAACATTGCCAGGGCTGCTGCAAGGAAGGTGGAGCCTACCGTGCTAGAAAACTACTAACACCCGAAAGTATCCTGTACCTCTATAAGGCCACCATTCGCCCATGTATGGAGTATTGCTGTCATATTTGAGCTGGTGCATCTGCTACTAGTCTCTCGCTCCTTGACAAGGTTCAAAAGAGAGTCACAAATCTGATAGGCCCTGAACTGACATCTAAGCGTCAGCCTCTGTCCCATCGACAAAAAGTTGCATTCCTCTGCCTGTTCTACAAGTATTTTAATGGTAAATGCTCTGACGAACTATAAGCACTTGTGCCCCCACGATGTGAACACCCTCGAAAACCAGACACTGTAGAGATCCCTAGATGTAAAAGATCTTTCTACTCCAGTAGCTTCTTCCCCAGAACCGCTAGACTTTGGAATTCCATTCCAGGTCCTTGCTTCTCCAACTGTACTGATGTGCAGAAGTTCAAGTGCAACGTGAACCGACATCTTGCTGCCCAAATCCCTACATAGTACCCCAGTAGTTGTTGCCCCTGATAGTAGCCCCCTACACCAAAGTGGCAATGTGCCTTGTTTGGGGTGAAAATGTAATAATAATAAAAAAATAAAATAAAAATAGAAATTCAAGAATTGATTTGGTTTATCAAGTTAAAATTTTCCTTTATATAATGTTAAAAAAAAAGAAAAGAAAAGAATTGTGATACACTTAGAGAATTGTATATCGAGAAGGAAAGTTGTCTTGATGGCATCCCAATTGAAGTTCTCCATTTTGGGAGTGATAAGATTGCTGCAGAAGCCCATCATCTGATATATGGATGGCAGCACATGTACCACAGAACTGGACAAACATGATTCCAATCCCTCTATACAAATGAAAAGGAGCATGGCTAGCCTGTGACAATTACCCAGGTATAAGCCTTCTTGAAACGGTAGGTGAAGTTTTTCAAAGCTTGCTTAACCAACCCCGATTCATTAAATGTGTGTCCTTCCGTTATCATGAAATAACGGAGCGACTTTACATCTAATTGTAGCATTATGGATACAGTCTTTTCTGTCCGACAACTTAAGGAAAAATGTATTGAGTAATAGACAGCACTATTAAACTTTTGTAGACCTGATGACAGACTTTGATGTTGTAACAGAGAGAAGCATTATAAATAATCTTCAGTAAACTTGGTTATCAATCAGGGTTCGTCACAATGCTTAAACAACTTTACGGTGGCATGGAGACACATTTCCATTTAAGTAGTACACTCTCTGAACTAATAGCTATGAATAACAGTGTTAAATAGGGTGACATTCTTCCACCAATGTTGTTCTCAATATATTTTGTGATGACTTTCTCATACCAAGTGGAATGATAAAAGTGTAACCCTAAAGAAAACAACACTACTCAATTCAGGTAACTTGATCATGTAGTAGAGCTGACATCTATTCAATGTAACCGCCTTCATCCTCAATCATTGCTTTGATACGGGTCTGGAACTGGGAGCATGCCTTTTCCACACGCGCCAGTGGGAGCTCGACAAATACTTGGCGGACCCCAGTAATTAGGCTGGCTTTGGTGTTGTGGGAGATCACAATGGTGATGTTCTTGATGTATAACCAAACGAAGTAGTCCAGCGAGTTCAGGTTGGGGGAGGAGGTGGGTGCCAATGAGACAAGGGTACAAAGTCGTAACACTCCTGAATACAATGGATCCAATAAAATAACATGTAAATGACTTCATAAAATATCTTTTGAGTAAAGCAAGGTCATACCCTGTCCAGATTTGCGCATGTGTGGAAATCTTGAGAGGAGAGGAAGCTCATTAGTGACTGGCCTTGTGCCGGATTTGTTAAATAACTCTTTGAACCATAGGTAGGATATTGATAAGCTGCAAAACAGAACAAAGACAAAAAAAAAGAAAGAAAAATGCGATTCGTTGAGGTGGCATCATAATCAAAATATTCAAAATCATACATACAAAAAACATAAGATCTCGCTCCAGACAAGACATGAAGCAACTTGATGAAAGGAGTTAAAACGGATGAAAGATGATTATTTTATGAACAGGAAATGCCTATTGATCTTAGTCTTGTAAAGATAGGTAGAAGGAAAACAGTCAGCAGGAAAAGAGTTCCACAAATCTGCAGTATGAATTAATGCATATCTTTTTTAATTATACTAGACAAAAACAAAAAAAATCATACTTTGCTATTAATTCATATAGAATAACATCACAAGCACTGAAATTAATAAAAATAAATAAGAAACAAAAGGTTTCAAACTAGAAAGTTGAAAACCGAAAAAAGAAAAACCTATCAACTAGTATAGAAAAGAAGAAAAAAAAAAATTCATTACAGAAATAGAATAAATTGCTACTTGAATTCTCTCTTTCTAGTAGCTGGTAACTCACTAACATTTGAGTGACGATATGTACATTAACATACATATATCAATGCACATTGGCCTTTATTATATAGTGGAGAATTTCAATTTGTTTATTCATAGACCATGTTGGGAAAGGTATGAATCACTTTCTCTCTCATTCAAGCCATGGTGTTACGCAATAGGAACTGTGCTTGAATGGAAAAGTTCAGAGGTCAAAGGATTAGAGAATGACACCAGACGAAAGTTGCAAGCCAATGCGAGAGGAAAAAAAAAAAAAAAAAAGGACGAAGAAAAAGTAAGATAGCTGAAGAACTGAAAGAATGGATTAGGGAAAAAAGCCTGGATGGAGAAAAAAAGGATGGAGGAGGAGAAAAGGATGTAGAAGAAGGAAGCGAAGAAAAGGACAGAGGAGGAAAAAAAGGGTGGAAAAGGAGGAGGATAAAAGGATGGAGGAGAGGGAGGAGGATAAAAGGATGGAGGAGAGGGAGGAGGATAAAAGGATGGAGGAGAGGGAGGAGGAGAAAAAGATGGAGGAGAGGGAGGAGGAGAAAAAGATGAAGGAGGAGGAGAAAAGGATGGAGAGGAGGAGAAAAGGATGGAGAGGAGGAGAAAAGGATGGAGAGGAGGAGAAAAGGATGGAGAGGAGGAGAAAAGGATGGAGAGGAGGAGAAAAGGATGGAGAGGAGGAGAAAAGGATGGAGAGGGGAAGAAAAGGATGGAGAGGGGAAGAAAAGGATGGAGAGGGGAAGAAAAGGATGGAGAGGGGAAGAAAAGGATGGAGAGGGGAAGAAAAGGATGGAGAGGAGGCAAAATAGATGACATGATAGAATACTAGGTACGGTTTTGAAATTAATCAATTTTAGATAAAATTATATACAAAATCAAACTCAAGAGAAATTTATTTCTCTGTATCATATAATAATTATCCATATGAAATCAACTAGTTCTGTATTGTGGGTGTTATAGAACAAAGAGATAGAGGAGAAGTGGACAAAGAAAAGGGTGAGACAATTCAGCATAAATAATTTCGAGGATGTCAATAGTGCATTTATATACTTAACTCGGACCTGAGATTTGGAAGAATCCACTGGCAATCATAGATTTCTTTCAAATAGTTAACAGAATTTTTCAGTTATTTTAAACTAGGTAGCCAAAAAAGAAATAATCATACCTGCTTTTCCTTGAGCTGTTTTATCATCAGTTGAAAAACTATTGGATTTGGTTGCATAGCGTCCCCTGCTGGGCATTGTATTACTGTCTTTAACAAATGGAATGTCTGATCTACATCGTTTGTGAGTAGGTTTTGGTGATTTACTTTTGGCAGGTTCAGTTTTCTCAGTCACATGCAATGAAATTTGTTCGGAATTAAGGGTGGAAGAGGGCGGATTTGTGGCAACAGCAGAATGTTTAGTGTTTTGTTTCAGTTGGCTCTCCTCTTCATGTGTCGAAGAAGTTAGGTCACAAGATGACTGCTCATAGAGTGACACAGACTTGGTCAGCAAATGTTTCTTTTCAGTGACCGGTTTAGGATAAATGTACGACATTTTGCCATCAACACAATCTTTGGACTCTGTAGGAGAACCATCCCGTGGTTTTCCCTCAATGCTGGCAAGGTGATTTGTGGAAAGGCTGAGTTCACTGCGATTACCAGTGAATTCAAAGTTCATTAAGGGATCAGAATTAATACTGTCATAGAAGCTAAAACTGCGAGGTGGAGATTCTGCTTTCGAGTCACTTCCAGACCGATCTAGAACTGATCTCATGGCATCTTTCGCTCGGCCTCTAATATCTTCAGAACTTGCTGAAAAGAGAAAATGGAAAACTATATGGAAAAATTTATAAACAATTATTGCAACAATAGTAGAGAATAGATGACAATTTTGGGACAAAAAGTAAAAAGAACAATTCTGAACTGAAAGTTGGCAAGGCATAAAAATTTTGAGAGAGAGCGAGAGAATGAAGAGGACATGGTATTTTTTTAATAGAGAGAGATAACAGGTCATGAAATTTTTAGACAGAGAAAGGGGAAGAAACATGATAAATTTTGGTCAGAGAGAGAAAGCAGGATAGGGAAGAGAAGAAAAGGATAAAAGAAAAGGATAAAAGAAAAGGATAGAGGAATCTAAACAAAGGAGACCAATATCTCTTCAACCTGTGATTATAGCTGTCTTTTTGGAAATACATATATATTTATATACAATTATATAAACATTAGAAACAGTCTACATGAATGCAAAAACACTGTTTGGTTCACATAGACGATTCATAATGTTTATATAATTTTATTAAAGAAAAAATATTGGTTTTCAGTTCATGTTATCAATATATTTGAACTAATATATAAGGGAATCAAAAAAGTGTATAAGCATTCTTTAAATGGAGACTTTTCGATATAATAAAAAGCTTGAAATGCAAGTTGAGCTTATATGATAGAGAAAAAGCTATTGATAATAGAAAAATATATACTGGTGTATATAGATTATGAAATTGATCTGAAATGTTTCAAATTGATCAATAAATCTATGGGCATTAGTAGAAAAAAATTCTATTATCAATAACTTTTCCTTTTGTATATATTGTTACTGCTGGCTTAGTATGATTAAACTGGAATAATGTTCAACAAGAGTTTCTATAATTGAAGTCTGATTTCTATAAATAAATACTTGTAGTATATGTATTAATACGATAGCGTGTGTTATTTTGTTGCGTTTACATCTTTTTCTTCCAAGTGACTATCATTTAATTGTTATGACCTATTTCTTGTAATAAATAATTTTACCAAGAATTCTTCATAAGTTTTGGTTATAGCTAATGACACTAGTCATCTACTTTTTTATAATTTTACTAAGAATTCTTCATAAGTTTTGGTTTTGATTATAGATGAAGGAACTGAAGTTATATATATATATATATATATATATATATATATATATTTCTTCATAAGTTTTGGTTTCAGTTTCGATTTAAGCTGATGCATCCAAATCATACGGATATATTTTTTTAAATTTTGAAATGACAACTTTATAATATATAGGAATCAATAGAAAATTGACTATAATAATATATACAAAATCTGCATGAATTAAAATATCATATTTAAGCGTACTTTATGACCAGGCTATGCCGGGCATCCTTACTAGCTTAGATGAATACTTTTGCAGTTAACAAAAGAGCTACAGTAATATTAGGGCATCTCCATTTATGCTAAACATCCACAAAATGCCAACATCAATATACTACATATGAATGAGTCTGCTGTGGAATTCCACAGGTTCCGCTAGTATTGTATGAATATAACTAATTACTTACGGGTAGGAATGGCTTGTGCTTGAGAGTAGCCAAGCAGTGCCCGTACCCTTTTAGGGGAGGCATAGGGTGGTGTCTTCTCCTTTGTCTTCTCAATTTCAGTGTACATACCACCAGGCGTATGGTTTCGGATTGGGAGAGGAGCACTGTGGGTGGTCGGTTCAGATGGTTTATTTTCATGGAGTTTGCTTTTTAAGCTCAACTGAAAGAAACACAAAATAGTGAACAAGACAAAAATAAGCAGTTCTCATCAAAATGAAACAATTTATAGCAACTTAGTGGTTCTAGAATTTTCTAGAAAAATTCTGATGCTTGTCCAAAATTCCCCTATATTTAAAAAAAAAAGAGGAAAATTTTTATGATGTACGTACCCGTGATTGAAAGAAGATATATTCCCAAAATCATTCTTAAACGATTTTAAGTAATTAACAGGAAATTGTAAGCATTACAAGGCTAATCTCATAAGTTTAAATTATTGAGAGTTATCTGCTCATGCTTTTTCAAGATGGCGACATTAGACAGTTTCCTTTTGCTTACTCATAAAATTTGATTTTCTTACTTGATCAATTCACATAATTTTTGGAATATGACATTCTTCTTCTGTCCATCATACAGATTAATTTTTTTTTGTTTTTTAATAGGGGGAGGGACTCTGGACAAGAACCAAAATTCTTCTTTTTCAAAAGTGATCCTAAAATCTTAAGAATGGCAACAAGTTTTTTTTTTTCCAAACTATAATTTTAACTTATTCATATCTTGACTCGCACTATTCAACATACAATACACTGAAAAGGTACTTATTAGTTGAAATGTTGATTATACGAGCAAATAAATAGCTTGCAACTATTTTAATATTTTTATTTTTTTCTCGTTAATAATATTTATAAACTCTCAAATGTTTTGTTCAATCAAATTCAATTATTTTTACAAGCAAATTCTTTAAGAAATTTTTGAATATATTTTGCGCTGCATTTTGGCCTTCTCTCTGCAAACTAATCTCAACTATTCTACATCTAACAAGAACTCTCATCCACAATTTCAATGTGACTAAACTAACAAAGTCTCCTGTTCTGCACACATCTCATACTGTCCAAATTTAATTTCCTTCTGAGCTCATCAGATCTAAACATGTCTTTGAGACTCCTATTACACAGCCATCATATCATTTTCATATCATTTCGCTCAATGAAACAATTTTTACTGGCCAGGTCTCACTTCCATACTTCACCACACTGCATACACATACCTGATAGACTCTTCTACTGGTCAACAATGGTAACCCTCTGCTGGTTAGTAATAACAGAAGTTCCCTGAACTTACTCCACCCACTCCAAATTCTTGCAATCACCAGCACCTGTTCCACCCTGTTTCAATGGTATCACCAAGGTAACCAAACTATTTGACAACCTCAATTTGTCACACAACATTACCACCAACGGCAGCATCATAATCATCATATTTTGTTTTAAATACGAACACATACATGACTGCTTTTAGAAAATGACTTTAAAGCTAATGTATCTCTTTATCTATACCTCCATTTTTCAAATCCATCCTTATTACTTACTCCCATGTTTTGCTTGGCTTTCTGTTGCTAACTGGTCTTAACTACTCTGTATCTACTAATCCAAGAACTCTCATCCATTCTTTCAACATGACCATACCTCTGAAGTTATCAGATCTAAGTCAGTCTTTGAGACTCATAATATATCCATCGTGTCATTCTTATATCATTTCTGTTCATGCAACACAATTTCAACCTTGATTAGTCAGATTTCACTTTCATACTAGTGTTGGGACGATTAACTGGAATTGGGAATCAAAAAAAATCGGAACTTTTAGAGGTATCATTATTGGAAAAAATTTGTGCCTATTTTCCTATGCCAGAAACGATTTCTTTAATCATCGATTTTTATTTGATTTTCATTTAAGAAAAATCTTCCACTGCTGTAATAATAAAAGAATATTTATTGATTTTAAACAACCAGTAAAGATAAAATCTATAGATCATCCCCTCACAAGTGTTTTTATGTTTGAAAAAATATATGCACATTTAATATGTGTTTGTACAGTAATTGAGACAAAATAACCATTTTATGGTTAAATTCTAGATATTTATAAACAATCGGAATCTGTAATTGTATTGGAATCAGGAATTTAGTACAGAATCGATAATCGTATTAGAATCGTCCCATCACTATTCAATACATCATCACGCCTGATAGACTCAACTCTTGACCGACATTGTTAACATTCTGCTAATTAGTAATGGCAGAATTTCCTTGACCTTCAGCCATTACTAACTTGACTAATTTAAATGAATAAATTTTCAAACAAAAAGTTACACAATTTTTTTTATTAAGGTTAAGTTAGGCCTTGAATTTCTGTTTAGTATGGAGGCATAGAAATACAAGGGTTAGTGTTCTGATAGACTTTTAGTTCACTGGCAGAGAGTATAAAGGCATTAGCACCCACTTTCATTAGTAATGCAGGCATCTTACATCTGCATGTTTCTTGATGAATTAGTGTCATTGGTGTGAGTTATTGCAATGTTATGCAACTACATTATGACTATTCTTTAACACAGACATTGATGGAATAAACCAGCTATTGTGGAGCCAGTGTCATTTTCATTTATCTAATATCTTAAACTGCTTTAGATGGGTGAATGAGTAAATGAGATGAGAGATTGAGAGAAAAAGAAAAGCATGTGTAGTAGTAGTAGTAGTAGTAGTAGTAGTAGTAGCATTCTATTAAGAGGAGAATAGAAAGTAAACCCTGTGTTTACTTTTGGCAACCACTTAACTCTAACTTCCCTTATATTGCCCTTTAGTCCTCATATTTCATGAACGATGTTTCTGACAAAGAGGGAAGAATTGCTATTTTATGGATTGGAATCTATCCATTGAACACTCATCATTGGCTAGTTTTTGATCTTGAAATAGTATTTTTTAACTCCTTACATCAAGTGGCTTTATACGTTGTCTGGAGCAATTTCCATAATAAAATGTTGTAAAGAAAAAAAAAGAAGCTAAGACTGAAGGAGCAGCAGAATAAAGAGGATCACATAAATGTGATAAATAACACAAAATAGTAAAATTACAGAACATTATAAAAATTATAGGGAGCAAAAGTAGACGGGGTTCTCATTCATTACCAAACAGTTTAAAAACAGATTTTTTTTTTTTTTTTAAATTTATTACATAAAGAGCTTGACAATTTATAATATTTAAACTAATAATATTGTTAGATTGCATAATAAATGTTATAGATGATGAGAAGAAGGGCAAATGAGAAGTGATAGGAGGAGGAGAATAGAGAGTGGTCACAATAACAACATAAAAGCAAGTAAAAGGATGATGTAAATAAAGAAAAAAATGAAAAAAAGAAACTGTAGGAGAAAGAGTGAAGGAAATAAAAATGAAAAGAAAAACTTGAAAATTACAAAACATTACAAAAGCAATAGTATATAGTCGAGGAGTTCTTCATTCATTACTGAACAATAAGTTGGTTATTTAATACATTAGTTCTAATCAAATTAATTTAGGAAATAAATAGAATTTAACATTTTCAATGTGAAATTTGCAAAGTTTAAAAACTAATTATTTTATTTATTTTTTTATTACATTTTCACCCCAAACAAGACACATTGCCACTTTGGTGTAGGGGGCTACTATCAGGGACATAAACTACTGGAATACTAAGTAGGGAGTTGGGCAGTAAGATGTCGGTTCATGTTACACTTGAACTTCTGCATGTCATTACAGTTGAGGAAGCAAAGAACCGGAATGGAATCACAAAGTCTAGCGGTTCTGGGGAAGAAACTACTGGGGTAGAAAGCTTTCCTACATCTAGAGATCTCCACTGTGTAGTGGTGGGATTTAGCTGCTTGTCGGGTTTGTCGAAGGTATTTACGTCGTGGGGGCACAAGTGCTTGCAGTTCGTCAGAGCATTCATCATTAATATACTTATAGAACAAGCAGAGAGATGCAACATTTCATTGGTGGGACAGAGGCTGCAGCTTAGATAACAGTTCAGGGCCTATCAGGTTGGCCACTTTCTTTTGAACCTTGTCTAGGAGTGAGAGACTAGTGGCAGATGCACCAGCCCAAATATGACAACAATACTCCATACATGGGCGAATGGTGGCCTTATAGAGGTATAGGATACTTTCGGGTATTAGTAGCTTTCTAGCACGGTAGAGAGACACTACCTTCTTCGCAGCGGTCCTGGCAATGCTCTCAATGTAATTGTTCCAACTCATGTTTTCTGTGAACGTTAGGCCGAGGAGTTTAAAAGAAGTACTTTCAGATAATGAATCTTTGGCCATTGTTATTGGTGGTAGAGAAAGTTTCTTGTAATTATTGAAGGAAACAAGTTTAGACTTCGCAGCATTGAATGTGACCATCTATTTTTGTCCCCATTCTACTACAGATTGGAGGTCATCCTCTAGTGTTTCTGCCATTTCCTTAGATACGTGTTCATTTGTTTTCCTGTCGTGCCTGTTATAAAGCGTGGTGTCATCAGCATATATATCCATCTCAGAGGCAATTTTGTCGGGGAGGTAATTTATGAATATTAGGAATATTTTTTATAAATTAATTGGTTCCCCGACAAAAGAGGGGGGGGGTGGACCTGTATATTCACATTCGTTTGTCTGCACTTTTCTCAATAACTACAGCTTGGAATTTTTAAAAATTTTGCTCAAACATTAAACATGATATGAGTAAAAAAGTAACAGAACAGATTTTCCGGAAATACTCCAGTTGCCCCTCTAGATTAAAATGGCTAAAATTGACACTTTTGTACTTATTAAAAAAAAAATGATGCTTTGGATTTTTATAAAACTTTTTGAAAAGTTGTAATTAACTGATTTCTATATAATTTTGTTTGTCTATACTTCGCAATAACTCTTGGGTGTGCCCCAGGGGCTCTTTATGGCTAATAAAAACACTTCATTTTTGGGACTATTTTACCATATTTGTCCAAAATTTTCTGTGTATGTCTATTTAGCAGTTTTGCATGGTGCTGAACTCAAATTTAAATATGTTAAAGCCTAGGGGAATTTTGAGGACTAAATAGGAGGGGGGCAAATAATGGACTTAGTCATTTCTTTTTTTGCATGGTGCAGAACTCAAATTTACATATGTTAAGGCTTAAAACTGCAACTTTTGTTCATTTTCACCAGGATTTGACGTCGCCTGGGGACTTTTGGGGCTAAATGGGAGTGGGGGGTGCTGTACTTAATAATTTTTTTATGCCTTATTCACTGTGCACTCACGGGGGACCATGCATGTTTTTTTAAAAAGTTTGAAATTAAAACTCTAACATTATTTTTTGGTTGCATGATAAATGATAAAAGGTGAGAGGAAGAGTTGATAAAAGGTGAGAGGAAGAGTGGATGAGAAGTGATAGGACAGGGCTCTATCGACAAATTTATCTTTAGTTGACCTTTGACAACTAAATATTTTCGTTTACTAGCCAAATAGAAAAGTTACTAGCCAAACCCACATGATTTTTAGAATATGACATCTTCGTTCTGTGACGAGCATGTACATCATAAATATTTTTCTGTATATATATATATATATTTTTTTTTTTAATAAGTGTAATTCTAAATATGCAACACATTTTATGTTGATACTTGAAGCTATAAACATTCTATTTTCTTCAGATGTTTTTTTTTTTAAACAGCCTTCATAAAAAAAGTGTATATTCTATTAAACTTTTATTGTTTAAATAATTTAACTTTGTTCGTTTTATTAAAAAAAAAAAAAAAAAATATATATATATTTCACTCCATAATGAGCTTTGGAAGATTGTCAGTGAAAGAAATGCAATCGCCAAAAGATAAGCATTTCATTATATCTAGTCACCACTTCGAAAAATCACTCACAAATGTGACTGTTTCACTCCCAATTTAAAGCCCTGTAGGAGGGGAATAGTTGCAGAAGCAGTTTAAAAAAGGCAAATAATTTGATAAAAAATGTAAATTAAGAATTAAAAAGATAATAGTAGTAGTAGTAGTAGTAGTTTAAAAGAAGAAGAGGGTGACAAAATAAAGATGAATAGGAAAACTTGCAAATGGCAGAACATTATAAAAATGGGAATTTTAGGTTCATGGCTGAGATCAGGAATATACCGAGGTCCCAACTCATTACTGTGAAATACTCAGTAGGTTTTCTAATAATGACTGAAATTTTGCCCGTGATGGCCATATATTTGTGTTAACACGGTGTCTTCATATCAGTATACATAAGAACTAAAACCTATCCATTTGTATACAAATAAGTAAATATAACAATATCAAATTCTTTGACATGACGCGTGTGCACAAAAATTATTACTTTCTCTTTTTGGTCTCGGAACATAAAAGGACCATAATACTTGACTTTTGCTGTTAAACCTTAATTCAAGTTAAAAATTACTTCCCATTCTATTTGTTACTCATTAATAATAGATTAAAAAAGGTTGGCATGCCTATTTATTCAAAACTAATTACTAATCACAAAACTGTTAGATAAACATTTCTAATCAAAAATCAAGGCAATTGTCAAATCATGGTTCTTTTCTTGCTGCTAGACAAAAAAAAATTTGTAATCTTTGTAAAATCAATTTTTGACATTTATGTGCAGCATGTAAAAAAATACAAAAGAAAACAAAAAAAAAACGTTATTAACAAACAAAACTGACAACAAACAGAAGTAGGAGTGAATTCTCGCAGCTGGAGATTTCGAAATACACTTCCTTCCTGGCTTGTCCAATCAGAAGCCAGTTCTCAGTCACATGATTGGGGTGTATAAAATGTTTAACTGGCAACAGACTTTCTTCCTGGCTCCAGCTGACAGTGCACCCCTCTGTTGGAGCGCGACCTCGCTCAGGCCATTTGGCCCCGGGCTAGTATGAATACAAACATGACTATTTCCACATGCGATATACAAACATTTTTTTCTCATGCTACAGAACTGCCCCCATCTATACATGGACGCCCACTTTTACTACCATCTTCAACACGTATTCACTGAACACTTTTCTCTTTCTTTCTCATTAAACTTTTCATGTCTAATCTACGTCTCCACATCAGAAACTCTTTTCACAATGACTATAGATACAAGTGTGCATGAACACTTTTCTCTTTCAACAAGACTAATATTTAATCTACGTTTCCACACAGGAACGCTTTCAATGATTAACCCGTTTTTCTATACAACCCATTTCTCTTAAATTCTTATGAAGATAACCAATAAATTTGATCTGAAATGCTAGAAAGAGACTTCTATTCTTGTCTTCATTTTATAACTAAAATTATCAGTAGAGAATTTCGGATCTATTTTAAAAAGATACTTACCAGAACGGGATTAATTTCTGCCAATAAAGTGACTTTGTTTCTCTCTATGGAATAGAGACAAATAAGAAGAGCTTGGACGTATTTCGGGTTACAAAGGAAAGCATCATCTAGAAAACAAGAAAACACATTCAAAGTTATTTTCAGCAAAAAAAAAATTATTTTGGTAGAAAGGTTTATAATTCAGTTTCTTAATGTTATGGGGTAAGCTGATATACCTATTTCAGTAATAATGGACTTACCCAGAGACTATAAATATAAGTACATCTAACACGTTATTGAGTAGTGATTCATAGCAGTTATGGACCCAGAATCATGACATGTACTTCTGTAACATACTTTTGCTAATACACTTTTTGTTAACTATACCCACGTTTTGTCTTTATTATTACTGTCCTGTCAGGCTACAATATTTAATATGTTCAAATATTTATTCATGCAGTAAATTTATGTAAAGTACATGAATGGTTTGTAGATTTGTTTTGTAGACTTATATTTTTCAAATAAATAAGCTGCAAATGATAAAGTCTATTTGATCCATAAATGGGTCCCTGTCATATACTACCATTCTGAATCAAAGTGAGCCTGGAAGAAATGCCCCCCCCCATCTCCAAAGCTCTCAAATTGAGGCCTCAATGCTGGATGCAGTTTTGTATAATACCCAGGATGTTCAGAGTTATAGTAGTTTATAGGGTTGGAAAATAAGGTAGGTAAAAAAAAAAAAAAAAAAATTAAAAGGGCTGAGAAAGGTGAATTTCAAAGTGTGAGGTTGGTTGGATCAATCATCTTACACAAAAAGTTTTTAATAGTAGTTTAGTATTTTGCCTAGAACCTATATGCTTTAACATTTTTTATCAAGGGATAACATTGTTCAAATTATAGATAAATGACTGACAACCAGGACAGTAGAATAGGAGCAAGAGTCAAGGAGTTGGAGTAGCAAACATGTTGCTTTATTAGTCAATGAAAACTGATTAAAAAAAAACTACAACAAAAGTGATACATGATGACAAATTGACAAAATGAATCAAAATGCGTGTCTTTTGATTGTCTTTAAATGAATAATAAAATTAATTTAAATTTTTAGATTCATAAAAAGATTGAAATTATTTTTAGAAAAATGGGATTTCTTAAGAACTTTTATATTTCAGGAGTAAAAATAAGGAGTGGAGAGTTTTGATTACAGACTTCATAGTCCTGTTGATGATTTTCAATTTAAAATTTATAAATATGTGTCAACTATTGAATAAAAGTATTAGATTTTTTTGTGTGCTATATACATACAAGTCTTTTTACCCACCTCCTATTACTGCTGTGGCAATCTCAGAGCATTGTTGCTAATTTTTTTTTTTTTTTTTTACACAGTGATCACCACTTATCAAGGCCCGGAAGCCACTCAGGGATAAGGGTTATTGCAAGTACATTACGTTAGTGTGGAGATTTGATGAAGTGTTTACTTAGGGGGGGCGGTTCATTAGGAATTTGTTAACGTTGGACTTGAACACATCCAAGTTGTAGTCCGGTGGGAAGCAGGCAGACAGAACAGAGTTCCACAGGCGTGCAGTTCTAAGAAAGAAGCTTTGTTCATGGAATCTGCGTTTTGATTTAGGCACAGATAAAGAGTGGGGGAAAATTTTGACAGTGGATTCAGGTAGACGGGTGTTTTTCGTGAAAGATTGGCGAGGGGGGACCAGAGATTGGAGTTCAGACGAGCACCTGCCATGGAAATAACGATAAAACAAGCATAGGCTCGCAACGTCTCTTCTGTGGGAGAGAGGTTGCAGGGTAGAGAAAAGGGCATCCCCCACTAAGCCACGAAGTCTAATACAATCTTTACAACATTTCTTGTAAAAATATTTGCAACATTTTGTGAATTTATTATTACTAGTGATTTGCATTAAATACTGACATTTAACACTCCCAATACTATTATGTTGGTATTATTCATTTTTAGTCTAGTGTTGCCCCTATTACTGTATTGCATTATGTATTAGATATACCTGTCTAGCATTACTCAGAATTTTTTCTTTCATGTTGAATTTTTTTAGCAATGTATACTTTTATAACCAAATTATTTTTTTAATAAGATTTTACAAGTTTAATTTAATAAAAATAATGTTTGGCTATTAAATTATTAATTAAATAAAATTGTTATAAAAGAATTTTTATTATAGTAATTTTGTCTTAATCATGATTTATAAAATTGGAGAAAAATAACTATAAATTTTTTAATACATAGAAATTTGCTTAAAATTTAAAAAACAGAAATAACTTTCTATTTGACAGTTACAAATTCCATCAAGCAAAATGTCTTTCAGTTTAGTTTGTTTATAAAAAAAAACTTACTCTAGTTAGGAATATTGTTACAATGGCAAAAATTTTAAACAATGAAATAATCTAAAGGGGGTAAATCTTTGTAGCTTCAATTATGACTATGGGAGAAATCTGAGCAGTTTTAAAAATTTCAAAACAGATTTTCTTTTAGTTGTTCCTACTTGATTAATATTCGTCAATAGACCCCCAGTCAAATTTGTCACTTGTGGAAAGACCTGGAATCACTTTTTTTTTTTTTAATGCTATAAATGAAAGACGGGAGGAATTAGGATTAGAAACTTCAATCTCATAATAGTGTCAAACGAAGCTGGATCACCAACGTAATAGAAAATGCAATGAAAACATGGAGACTGGAATTGACAGCTGATGGACAACACATAACAGAAATTAACATACAAAGAGGTATCTTTCAAGGAGACTCACTATCACCACTACTGTTCATCATAGCCATGATGCCCTTGAACAGAATTCTGAGAAAGTGCCAAGCCGGATACAAGTTCTCCAATACAAAGGAAAAAATGAACCACCTGATGTACATGGACGATCTGAAACTTTTTGCAAGGACCGAAAAGGAGCTAGAGACACTAATCAACACTACCAGAATCTTCAGTCAAGATATCTAAATGGAATTTGGAATGGAAAAGTGCGCACAACTAGTTATAAGAAAGGGAAAACTGGAAACGACAGAAGGCATGGAACTACCAAACCAAACAGAAATGAGGGCACTAGGGGAACAAGACGACTATAAATACTTGGGAATTCTGGAAGCGGACACCATCAGAGCAACAGAAATGAAAGAGAAAATTGGAAAGGAATACCTCAGGAGAACAAGAAAACTCCTGGAAACGAAATTATATAGCAAAAACCTAATAATAGGTATAAATACATTTGCAGTATCACTAGTAAGATACTCTGGACCGTTTATAGGGTGGACAAAAGAACTGAGACAACTCGACCAGAAAACCAGGAAACTCATGACCATGCATAATGCACTACACCCAAAGGACGATACTGACAGACTCTACGTGAAAAGGAAAGACGGCGAGAGAGGACTGATCTGTATAGAAGATTGTGTGAAGGACACGAAAAAAGAACTAGAAAAATACATAATGCAAAACACTGAAAGGATAATTATGGCAGCAAGAGACACTGAAAAAACCAACAAAACAGAAAACAGACAAATGACAAAACGAGAAAAGAGAAATGGGAAGAGAAACAACTCCACGGAAGATTCATAAGAATGACAAAAGATAAGAATAACGAAAACACCTGGACATGGATGCGAAAAGGACATATAAACCGAGAAACAGAATCTCTAATAACTGCAGCACAAGATAACTCGATAAGAACCAACCATATCAAAGCAAGGATCGATAAAACACAAGAAAACAGCAAATGCAGACTATGTGGACAGAGAGAGGAAACGATAAACCATACAGTAAGTGAATGCAGCAAACTGGCCCAAAAGGAATACAAAAACAGGCATGACCAAGTGGGGAGGGCGGTGCACTGGGAATTATGCAAACGACTGCATTTTGAGTGTACAGACAAATGGTACAAGCATAAACCCGCAACAGCACTTGAAAACGAGAATCACAAAATCCTATGGGACATGGACATACAGACAGACAAACCCATCCAAGCAAGAAGACCAGATGTCGTAATGATTAACAAGAAAAATCCTGTCAAATCGTAGACTTTGCTGTCCCAGCTGACCACAGGGTGAATATGAAAGAAAAGGAGAAACAAAGCAAATACACAGAGCTAGCCAGAGAGTTAAAAGGGATTTGGATGATGAAGAAAATCAAAATAGTACCGATAATAGTAGGAGCACTAGGAACAATTCCGAAAAACTTCGAAAAAAGAATGGCAGAAATTGGAATCAGGAATAACTGCAAAAATACAATGCCTAACGATAATGAAAACGGCTGAAATATTAAGGAAAACCCTAGAATGTGGGGAATAACACAAAACAATATAACAAAGAAGCGTTACAGGGAATGAAGAATGCCGAAGCTGCATATCTACAAGTTCTACACCACCATCATGCATCCCCCCCATTGTCTCATCACCGTTCCTCTCCTCCAATAGAAAAATGATACCAAAGAGCCGAGAAGGGTCAAGGAGGATGGAAAGACCGAGGAGAGAGGGCTGGCCAAACCTCTGCTGGACAAAGGGAACTGGGATCGTGGGGAGGCTTAGTGCCACTCAAATTCCAGTATAAACCAATGGCCACTACCAGCGAGAAATCAATGGTATGAGGCTGTTGCGATGACGCAAACTTATCTGCAAATGCTATCGAAGGAGGTGAAGAGAGCTGGACGTCTGGGGAGACTTGTTGTCACTCGGCTTCCAGAGAACACCACAGGTTTCCAAACCGATCGTTTGTTGACCATGTGAGCCAATAATAATAATAATAATAATAAATTGGCTTGGGAGAGCTATTATTAAGATTCAAATTTCATGCATTTACTGGATTTGAGCCTCAATCTCAAATTTCGATAAAAAATGCAATGTTAGTTACAAAGTACACACATATACCACAATGTTTCCTAAGCTTGGCTTAAGATAGTATAAGATCAAATAGAAAAGAGCGATAGAGCCTCTTACCCCCATAAAGGGAGGGAAGTAAAAAGGTACTAGAGATTCTGGTTGAACCATATTGTCTTAAGAGAGCAGGCACGTTTTAAATAGATTTTAATTGCAAGCAATGGTGTTGTCCAGTGACTGTCTAAGCCTCATGACCAACCAAGAAAAGGTTAATGGAATGTTCCTAGGAGTCCATTCTGATAAATGGGAAATCATGAAGAGGATGAATAAAATGGCCTTGTGAATTTCTTACATGGAAAGACACTACATGGTTAAAAATTTAAACAAACAAAAAACAGTATTTATAAATCAAACTGACTAGCACCACTAATGAGAAACAATTTAACCTTCAAAAAAAAAAAAAAAATACTCCAATATTTATATGCAGATAATTATTAGATTTAAAAAAAAAACTATTTTTAATTAAAAAATAAAATATATTCATGTATTATTTGGATTATTTCAACTATTGTTTGCATTTTGGTTGTTATTCTCATTATGTTAAATTTGGGAATACATCCACATGTAGTGCAATGGATAAAAGTATTGAGTAAAATCAGTTCTAAATAATCTTTTGGAGGTTGCAAGTTCGAGCCTCACTATAGGTGATACTAACTAAAAATACATTTTTTTACTTGGTCTTGTTTGACAGAATGAAAACAATTTACTCCCATTGATTAAATAAAAGGTTAGATTCCAGAGTTCAGCAAAATGCATTTAAAGAAGGTTGGGGGTTGACTGAAATGTTGCACGAATCCAAGATGAGGATAGTAGTTAAAAAAAATCCCAATTATACAAATTATCAATACTCTTCTAAAAAATTCTCAAACAAAATAGACTTCTGAATATTTCCATGATGTATGTACCTGTGATGAACAGAAAAGATCATATTCCAAAACTAAAATAACTTGCTCAAGTAGTTTTATTTTTTATAAAGGAAATCATTTTTAAGCGAATTTGAGTTTTTCCAATGTCTCCATTTTAAAAATGGCGTTCTAAAATCTTACAAGTTTGAATTATTTAAAGTTATTTCCCTTGTTTTCAAGATGATCGCATTACGATATCATTCATTTATTTGGTCACAAAATTAGATTTCCTTATTTAAAAATAAAACTACTTGATCAATTTACATGATTTTTAGTGTACAACATTTTCTTTCCATCATGGGTAAATACATCATACAAATTTTTTTTGATTTTGGTTTTAAATATTGTCACATGATCGCCACGTTAGATTGTGTTTTAGAGAGAAAACATTTTAAATTTCATTTTTTTGCTGACAGAAGATATATCTTGCTTTTTTTTTGTTTTAAATCATCTCCAGAGCAAGAGAACTCTCAGAGAAAGAGAGGCAGAACCTGTAACAATGGAAAGAGAGGGCATAGGGAGAAAGAGAGGATGAGAGAATTGATTAAAACGCTTTACAGGTCTCAACATTCCTTCCACCTCGTAAGGATGAGTCATCCATTTAATAAGGTGCACTGCCTGACCCTTTTGGTTCCAGGATGCTTACCACCAAAGAATGGAAAAAAAAAAAAAAAAAAAAAAAAAAAGGCAAGCAAAATACGGATGAAAAAGGAGAAAAGATAAAAAGGAGGAAGAAAGAAAAATACATTTTTTTATACACTTTTCAGCAAGCAGTCATGGCGATCAGATGATGAAACCCTGTTCCGGGTAGAAAACAAAAATGAAGCTAAGCATAAGTGGGTACAGAATACCCACCGATGAAAAACTAAATTAAGCAAACTCGTTTACAATGGACAAAGGATATTAATGAAATAACCCAAAGCAAAAACATGACCCACAAAATTTATAAGTCAACATTTAAATTGATCTCTGTAAAGATCATGTTGTAGGAAATACTGCTTTCATCGAAAGACATTTCACTGGTGAATTTGAGAAGTGAAATTTGTCAATGAGAGCTGAAGGTTGAGTGAAAGATCGAATTTGTTGATAAAAGTGGCTGTGGATCGAGCAACTAATGAAATAAGGGTGATAATATTCCCGAGAGTCGTGGATGTGTTTTTGAACATGATGAAGCCAGGCTAACTAATATGCCCAGGACAAAAAAACTAAAATAACGAAATCTGTTAAAGAAATCCCACATAAAAAAAGAATGGACTGTAAGTCTTCTCTCTCACTCTCTCGTGCGATAAAATTATGTTTCGTTTTGTTTTGCCCTTTTGTTGCCTATTAATATATTTTCCGCTTGGCATTTTTGGACATTATCGTAAGAGACCCCCCCCCCCATCTTTAGAATCATCGTTTTTTTTTGTCTAATCTCACCTTTTTTCTTTCCCCTCCTCCTCTCCTAGTCTATTTTTATAATAAAATTGATTTAAACTTTAATATTCATGTTTGCATTCCATTGTTTCCACTGTGCTGTTCATTCATCCATTCCATATTTTAAGGGTTTTTGAAAGAGCCTCCCCAACCCCTCTTGTTCGGTGAAATATATCGAACCCAGATGACCTTTTCCTTTTTTTCCTGAATTTTTTTATTTTGTATTTTGTTACACGAGCACCTTTGCGTAGTCCCAACGTGGGGTGTGAGAGAATTCTGAACAAGCACCAAAATATTACTGTTTGACTATTATGTCATACTAACAGAGAGACCCCATGTTAGCCTGAATGGAATGATGATCAACGAATGTTTTACACTTTCAATATTTTTATTGTCATCAAAATCAGTGAAATCAAAACTTTTTCAATCAAATCGCCTGCTCTAGTTGGGAACCCAACATGATGCACCAACAGGAAGCTTCATATGCCTCTTTGTATTGACTTAATCTACAAGATATTGTAGTCTACATGGCACTGTAAAGAACCTATTGATGATTTTATAAAATTATTTTTATATAATGGCTTGAATTAAAGTTTAAAAATGCAAAAGTCAAGTATCATGGTTCACTTGTGCTCTAAACAAACATTCATTTCGAATGTGCCCCTGTTTTAAAGAAGATACTGCTGCCAGACGCTTCTACTTATGAGGTAATAAAATTTCTCAAATGCACTTCTTATTTTTGGCTGTATAAAAGTGTTAACTTTGGACAAAATAAGACTGTTTCTTTTTTAATGAAATTTTTTTCAATTATCAAATTTTGATACATAGCTGAGACATTCCGATACAAAACCTGTCTAAGAATACCTCCAAATACAAAATAAATTTGTGTGAAACTTAAAAAAAAAAAAAAAAAAAAAAAAAAAAAAAGAAATCAGCCCAGTTATTTTGAAATGAAAGAGACAAACTTGTACACACAGGCAAAATACCTTTTGTGTATAAGTAGAGATAGAAATTTGCATATATAGGTAATTTAAACATTCTATACTGCAAAAAAAAAAAAAAAAAAAAAAAAAAAAAAAACAAACAAAACTTTTCCAACATTTATGCAGATCAAGAATAACTTGGATTAGAAAAAAAGCTTTAATTGATAAATCAATAAAAAGTCACAGGTGAACATTTTGTTTTTTTTTAATTTGACTTTTAATCATTTTTTTCTTATTTTTTAAGATCTGTCTACAAAAGTAAGAACTTGTAACAGGTTTTATGTCTTTTTCCTTTAATGAAGAAATCAATCATTACTTTTCCTGTACAATGACAGTTTAAACAAGTTGCTGAAATTTATCAGACAGTAATGAATTTAAAAAAAGAAAAAAAAAAGGAAACATCTGTTACCCACAGCTGGTATAAATAGTCTTAGTTCATTCTATTCAAATATTTTGGTTAGCTATAAAGTTTTTAATAGTTTCTCCCAAATATAATACTAGCAGATTATCCGAATTATCTGAATACCAATTTTAATTAATCTAATAAAATAGAAATTTGGTATGTTTGCCTGAAACTGAAACTATACTATTATTTCTATTACTTATATTGTACTATATATGCTTATTGTACTATATTTCAAAGTTCGGGGGGAGGGGTATATGTTCTGTTGTCATCAGACCATTCTCTCAGGCATTACTTCCTCAGTTGGAAGAAGGGACATCAACAAGAAATTGTGACAATCAGCGGTTCATTAGTAAACTCAATACTTACATCTAAATGAATAACTATATTTAAATCAAAACTGCTCATGGTTATTTCATTTTGTGATACAAAATAGCATATTTGATAATAGTGTGTGTGTGTGTGTATCTGCAAATACTCACAAATAGCTTTAGATATTTCTAATTTGCATATTTATTACTTTAAAGATTTTAATAAATTAATACACTTTAATATACAGTTGTAATGTTGCATTGTTATATCTTATTATATACACACAATAGTTTCATCTATAGTAAAATCTCTAAATGTTGCTGAGATGCTGAAATTATATTACACTTTAATCTTTAAAAAATAAAAAAGAATAAACAAGCCTTGCATACGTTGTCCTCCTCTGGTGCTGCATGTGAGATGACACCACAAAAAATAGTGAAGAAATGATGAATGTGAGAAGTGTGAAGGGCCAACATTGCCTTCACATTTTTGCCAAGTTCCAGAAAAATCTAATGGATGAGGCAAAGTTATGGGGTAAAAAGTGTCATTTTTTGCAATTTGGGGGCATTTGTGACCCCCCCCTTTTCAGCTCCTGAGAATGCTGAATCCCAGAAAAAAAAAAAAAAAATTGGACAAATGGTGCAGTTTCATGCTGTAAGACATGCATATTTGAATTCAGCACCATATATAGACATATCAAGTTTTTGAGTAATATGAAAAAAGAGCTCCAAAAAGGCATGTTTTTTTAGCCCTAAAAGTCCTGGAAGGATGCGAACCAGAATTTTGCCAGGGTCACCCACACTGAATTTATATTAAGAACAATAGCCTCCACATTTTGGCCAAGTTTCAGGAAAATCTAATCAATGGATCAAATGCTAGAGGTCAAAAAGTGTCATTTTTGGCCATTTTTTTTTTTTTTACCTCTTTTGAGCTTGTGGAGATGCCACATCCTAGTTTAAATGGATAACGGCGCAGTTTCAGGCCTTAACACATGCATATTTGAATTGACCATCATGAAAAATCACTATATAGTCAAACATATTAAGTTTTTGTTGAGAAATATGAAAAAAAAAAAAAAAAAAGCCACTGAAATTCCCTGGGGACACAAGTATTTTGCCAGGGTGACCCATACTGGATTCTTGAGCCCCTGGGAATGCAACAGGAATTTTTGCAAAAAAAAATTTTTTTTTTTACTGTGTACATCTATTTAATGAAATACAATTTGTCGCAAAATTAAAAAAAAACTAATGGACGGTTATCTGGCAATCGTCCGGACTAACGGACGCCACTGAAAACATAGGCCCCTCTCCGATAAATTGGGAGACCAAAAAATAAATAATTGATTTAGTCTATTATTCTATTATCTTTTAATGGAGGAGGGTGTACTGTAGTATCGCTTCTATTGTCATAATACAGTCCTTCCAGGAATTACCACCTTTTTTAAGGAGGTGACAGTAATCCTACCAGACATTAAATCCACCTTTCAGGAGGTAATGTAGTATCGGTTCTGTTGTAATGAGACTACCTTCTCCTTTTTTTTGGAATGTAGTATCTGTTCTCTTGCCACGATACCATACTCGCAGGCATTACCTTCTTCTTTCATGGGAAATCCTCCCAGCTATTAGCTTATTTTGTTTAGGAGGTGATAGTACGTTTATGTTCGTTCCTCATTATACCATAATCATCATCTTCATTTGAGGGTGGGTGGAGTGGGGTGGGATGGGGTAGTGTATTATCCGTTTTGTTGTCATGATATCTCTCAGGTATTAACTCTTCCTTTTGAGGGGTAGTGTTCATTACTCGTGATACCATCTTCTCAGTCATTAGCTCCTCCTTTAGGGGTCAGTCGGGTTGGGGTTTTGTTCATTTTGATATTCTCCCATGTGATTGGAGGAAGTATTTGTTTGCTAGTTAATATCTATACCACAAATGCATTCAGTGCAAAGATTTTTGTAAATAATGCCACCTTATTATAAATAAATGACCCAGCAACACCGGGTACAACTATTACTTTCATATGAAAACATCAATTAGAATGATTTGAGCGTTTTTATTCAAATGATTACTCCAATTTTACTAAATTTTTATTAAACTACTTGTCCCTATCTGGCATTGTCTGGGAGTACATTTTCTTTCACTTTTCTTTTTAAAATATAGCGTTTTAATGTTTTATGTTTATCAAAATAGTTATTTTTAAATCTTTGGGACCCATGTCGCAGTGGATAGAGGCATTGAATCTCTACGGTTCCAGGTGAACATTGTCTGAAGATAGCGGTTTCAATCCTACCCAAGGCAGGCCAGAGGTTTAGTTGGCCAAAATGTGGTGAGGCAACAACTATGGAAGACAGTAATTACTGGGGATAGAGTTAAGAGACTCAGCATTCCGATCTTGTTGCGGTTAACCAAGGCCAGAGGAATAGTTGGCCGAAATGTGGTGAAACAACAACAACTATGAAGATGAGGATAACAGCCCGCAAATATTTTTAAATATATCAAACAACTGATGAAATGTTGAAATTTAAATCATATAAATGTTAAAATTTGTCCTTTTTAGCTCTTCTATATATAACTGGCAGTAATTACCCTGATTCAAATCAAATGAAACATTAAAGAGATTACATAGTAAAATAAATTAAATAAAAGTACATTACTGATTTTATCCATACCAGGCAATGCCAAGTGTTATAATAAATGTCTGTTAGCAGGAAAAAAGTAGAAAAACAAAATGAAATGAGAAAAAAATAGTTTTACTCCAAATTGACAACTTAATACTAAAATAACTTTGAATTATCCTTTTCTATTAATAATTAGGCAGGTTAGTAGTAAGATAATTGAAGTTAAGTGATGTTGAGTCTGGCTAGTTCTAGATGGGTAACCATTTGACATACTAGGTGCTGGTAAGCGGGTATGTATAATATCTCAGAGAGACAAACACAATTCCAGATCAACCTTTGGCAAGGTGTAACACCTGTTAACTTCCATCCGATATTCTGAAGGGTTATCATATAGGAGGTAGAGAGAGTTCCTCAGTTGTGGGGAAGGTAATAATCCAGAAGACCAGAGGAATAGTTGGTCGAAATATCCAGGAAAAGGGGAGGAGAGTTTTTGAAAAAAAAAAATCAAGCTGGATTGATAGAGTGAGTTGAATCTGTAAGGCAATTTTCTAATGATGAGGTCACAAAAAAACACCCACTTCCAATTTATCATGATTAGCATGAAGTAGTAAGGCCCAGAAAACTGTCATGAGAATGTTTGTGTCCATGTGTAATCTGATCTAACCAGCGATAACAAATAGACACACATTTATACATAATTTTTGTGTCTGCAACAATATCCATCATCATCATTATCACAACAACTAGGTTTTTTTCACTAACAACTTTCTCTTCATTTTTATGGAAATTGCTCCAGACAAAGCATGAAGCCACTTGATGTAAGGAACTTTAAAAATACTACTTCAAGGTCAAAAACTAAGAATACATCATTCACCATAACAACTTTGATAATGGTCAGTTTTAAGTTAACTGTTGAAATTGAAATAAATGAATCATAAAAGTTTGTATTTCAAGAGTTGATTCCTTAAAGAAGAGTGGTTGAGTTAGGATTGACCAACTTCTTTAGTCAAATAATGACAGAATTCTAGATGTGGAGTCGAAACTAATCATTATTGCATAAGAGAATGATGTTCTTAGAAAGAAAAAATACTAAATAAAAAGCCAAAGCCAAACTAGACCAAAATGAAAACGGAAGTATAAAAAGGAAGCAAGACGATTTACAAACCAATGCCACCCAACCCTCATATATAAGTAAAGAATAGCATTTCAAATTCCACATTTTTATTCCAATTTTTACTTGCTGAATTTCCAAGACTTCAATGTAACTTGTAACAATTATTTATATTATATATATGTATAATTATTGTATAGATTTGTTTCCTAGATGTAAATCCAGTGAAACTCTTGTGATTATTAAAGAGTGCTTAACGGAGGAGAGAGCAGGTATATATAGTCTGTTTATTGTAAAAACATTATTGGTTACATATGTGCATACATGTTTCAGTGGAGTCCCAGTTCAAAGAGACTCACCTTGTCACACCGAGAAAGGCAACTTTATTGAAACAAGAATCAATGTTCATTCATTTTGTATAGAAATATATCTCCGGCGGGGTGTATAGTTTGTGAATGTAGGCAGTAAAGGTTTTGAAGGGAGGCGTGGTAAATAAAAGGAGTAGGTGTGCAAAAGGAGGGAAGTACGATCCTGTCTGGTCAAGCTATCTCAGCAGGGATGTATCGGTTTCTTTTTAACGAGATGGTTGTCTATTGGTCTAAATGCTTGCTTTGATCTGAAGTAATATTATACCTTCATCAGCGCTGTTTCCCTATTTTAAGACTTCATAGCTGTTTTTTCTTTTTGGGTGGTGCATTCCTTATCCATCTATTTTACTTATAAGCTATTTATTCATTTTAATCCTTGCTTTTTTATTAGTTCTTATTTCTCATTTTTACTTATTTATTTCAATATAATATACGTCTACATAATCAAATTGACAGCGCTGATAAGGGTATAATATTAATTCAGATCAATGTAAGCACTTAGGCCAATAGACAACCGTCTAGTTAAAAGGAAACTGATACTTCTCTGCTTTAACAGCTTGACCAGATGGGAGGGGGTTGTACTTCGCTCCCACTATCTTTATTTACCACCCTTCCCTCCAAAACTTCTGTCCACATTCACAAACTATGCACCCCTCTTTCTTTCAAAGTGTAAACTACACCCAGATATATTTTTATATACAAAATGAAAAGTTGCCTTTCTTGGTTTGACAGGGTGGGTCTCTTTGAATTAGGGCTCCAATGAAACATGTATGCACATATGTAACCAATAATGTTTGTATAGTACACAGACTATATATATATATATATATATATATATATTAGTGGTGGGACGATTAATCGGAATCGGAATCGTTAATCGTAAGAATCGTGTATTTTGGGAGGTATCGGAATCGCATCGTTAAAGTACCTTAATTTTCCGATTCCTTCATTACGATTCTTTTAGTCTGATGTTGAAAAAAAGAAAAAAATGTCCTGAAATTTCTAACCGCAAGAGAGAAATGTAGCATGTTATAAAAAGAAACCAAAGAAATTCATTACTAACAGGGCAATGCTTAGTGCCCCCTCCCTTACAAGATTCATTCATTCAGATCTATTGTAATCAAAACTACAAAAGAGTTAACTTGAAAAGAAGTATGCAGGGCTCTACATTATGAGTAAAAATTTTTAAAAATACGCTTATCTTTTTGGCGACTGTTTTTTTTTTTTACTAACAAATCTTCTAATAGTGAATGAAAATGCTTTTTCAACTTATATTTTCTTAAGATTAAACGAGCAAAGTCAAATTATTTAAACAGTAAAAGGTTTAATAGAACAATATACTTTTTTTTCTTTTTTTTCAAAGAAGGCTTTTGAAAGAAATATCTCTAAAATGAAATTGATCACGTTGTATTATTTCGCAAAATTTTGACAGTAGTCGGCTTCTTTTGAAGTTTCAAAAAGAATATCATTGGAATAACATTAGAACTACACATGCTAAGTGGTGGTTTGCGGTTAAGGTCTTCAGAAAATGAAAAAACAAAAACAATTATTTTGCTATCTCTTAAATACAGCTTTATATTTAATTTAAGCTACTACTGGGTAAGTCAATTTTCAAATATTTTTTTTTTTAATTTACATTCTATTAAAATATTCAGCTCATGAAGCAATTAGATATATTTTTTGGAACTTCTTTGCAGATCCCCCCCTCCCAAAAATAAAATAAAATATGGCTGAATCCAAGTTGAGCATTACAAATTCCAGAGAATTTTTGGAGGATGGGCACTATTGCCAAACGAATTATTTGCGCTAAATAGTATTTTTTGTTAAAAAAAAAAAAGTAACCTTTGTAAGCATAGAACAAAATATCGAAGCCGGTGATTTTGTTTACTTTATCTTCATCCATCTTTATTGGAAATAAAAATGTCCGCTTGTCTTCTTCATAAAGTTATCCTGTAATCTGATTGGTCCGTTTTTTTTCTTCGAGAGTGACCTGCCCTTTCTTGTTTTGGGAGATGGGGGGGGGGAGGAGATTTTCCCATCATTTAAAATATTATTAATCAAACGAAAAATTTAATAAACCAGATATACTTTATTTTACTTTTTCTTTCAATTTGACAAAACTTTAAATACTTATTTTACCTTTTTCTTTCAATTTGACAAAACTTAAGTACTTTATTTTACTCTTTCTTTCAATTTGACAAAACGGCTGAATCCAAGTTGAGCGTTACAAGTAATTCGTTTGGTAATAGTGCCCATCCTCCAAAAATTCTCTGGAATTTGTAACGCTCATTTTGGGTTTTGTAAAAGTTCCTATTTTCTTGCCGTCAACGAGGGCAGAGTTAGACACAAGGTCGATTTTTAATATCCAGCCCCCCCCCCAAAAAAAAAAGGGGCAGTTTTCATCGGAACAAAAGATTACAATTACCTCAGTTTAGAAGCATTGTTTATCTAAAGGTTCTTATTTAATTGCACCCCCGCTAGGGCAAAGTTAGACACAAGGTTGGTTTTAAATCTGCGGAATATCCAGCTCCCCAAAAAGGGGAATTTTCGATCGGTTGGTTTTAAATCTGGGGAATATCCAGCTCCCCAAAAAGGGGTATTTTCTATCGGAACAAAAAATTACAATTACCTCAGTTTAGAAGCATTGTTTATCTAAAGGTTCTTATTTAATTGCACCCCGCGAGGGCAAAGTTAGACACAAAGTTAGACACAATGTCGGTTTTTAATCTGGTGACTATCTAGCTCCCCAAAATGGGGTACTTAGGACTAATGAATCGCAACTTATCAAGGATAAAACACACTCGAGGATAAGGGTTAATGTGGAAGTTTTCAATTACATTAAACAAACTGCATCTTTTCTGGACAAGTTGTAGTTGTATTTTTGGGTTCTTTTTTCATAATGAATCGCTAGTTATCAAGGATAAAACACACATGGGGATAAGTTTTTTTTCCCTAAAACAAAACAAAATAAAAATGACCCAGAAAAGATGCACTTTGTTTAGTGTAATTAAAAGCTCCCTGGTTGACACTTATCCTCGACTGGCTTTTATCTTTGATAAAAGAAAAAACTAATTTTGGTGCATTCTAAATTTATTTTATCATTGAATGTATTTTATCGTTGATAAGTTGGGCTTTGCCATTTTTTATTTATCCAAAACTGCTATTATTGAATAAATATTGAACTCTGGAATGTTTCTGTTGAACTCGAGAATCTGCACAGAATTTCTGTCGGAGGTTGCATCGACTGATACGTTAACAAAGTGTAGTATCACTTCTGATGCTACACTCCACCTATTATCTCCCCGTTTAATGAAGAATTAATAAATCCTTTCAGACTGAGACAATTTAAATTTTTGTTCTGATCCAGAGTTCCTCTTGTAGGAGAGCTGGATATTGCCCACATAAAAAAAAACGACCTTGTGTCTAACTTTGCCCTCTTGGGGAAGCAAGTAAATAGGAATACTCAAGATGAGAATAGTAGTCCAAAGCTGGAATGGGAACAGTAACACAAAATTCTGTATCAATGTTGTTAATTACCAAAAATAGTTTTATTGCTTTATTAACAAATTCAACTGACACATAAACTAAAGTGAAAGATAACACGTGTTGTCGCGTATACGTGCAAAAAGGTTTTATGACCAATTCATCTCACAGTTTCATGCTCACAGTGTAGTATGAAACTGGTCTGGGGACATTTCTGGGGTCAATCGGTCACTGAGTATATTTCTGACATAAAATTATAAACTGATTCCAATATAAATAACAGCTTACTGATCAAATAATTTGATTTGGTGTTACTAATTTAATGCAAATAAATTTTCAAAAATTATAAGCAAATGAACTGAGTGTTGGTCTTTAAATTTACGAATTATGGGCACCTGTTCTTTGACCGGCAGTTCTGTGAAACTCAAATATAAACAAGTTTTTCTGATAACACAAAAATATACAATAACGAAGTAAATAACACAAAAAGATGAAAAGCAAAACATGTATTGTATAAAAACGTAAAAAATATAATTTCAGGCACTCCTTGCGTGTTGAGTTCCATAGCTCCCAGCATAAATATTTAATAACCTTTGTGTGGAAATAAAAAGTTTTTGTAATGAATTTGTTTCCCAATTTTACAAACATTTTTTTAATTTATTTACTTATTTATTTACGCTGGTTTATTACAAACATTTTTTCGCACCATTCAACATTTTTAAATGATTAAATAAATTAGAATTTAAATAGGTACTTATACATGTTTGACACCCCGAGAGTACAAACAACGTTGAAATAATAACTATTTAGAAAGCCATTCTTAACATGGAAGTGGAGTGAACTATTTTGCACTTTCACCTAAAAATTTAATGAAATAAAAGTAACATTATTTTTTTTAAGTTCATATTTCTTTCGGTATCAAACATCCATAAGTACAATACGTTCGTTTGTTTACAAAATAAAAAAAGTTTATTTCCGCACCAAGGGGAGAGGTCATTGAATATTTAGGCTGTGAGCTATAAGACTCAACGCACAAGGAGTACTTAATTTTAAAGTATAAAAATGTATCGAACTATAATTTTAAAGTTTTAATATTTCTTTTTAATGAATGATTCATAATTGAAAAAAAATATGCCAAAAACATTTATAGATTGTTTTTAGTATATATATATATATATATATATTTTTTTTTTTTGGTTTTTACATTAAGGTTTTCATAAAGGGGTCGATAACTTGTCTCCATTGCCGACATGTTGCAATGCAGGAGTTCCATAAAAAAGAAACAACACTAAGTGTACATAAATTACGAGGAACGAATAACAATGTTGATTTCTGATTTCAATATCAGAAGCCGTCATCAAATGGACTGTTCTTAGCTATAATTGTTTATGCCCAAGTTATTTTGTTTGTATTTTTGAAAAATATATAAACTGCTTATTTTTATTTTATTTTTACTTTTAGCATATCTTGTGTTTGGTAGCATTTATTTGTTGTATATTTTACTTTTTCATTTTGTTGTCTATAGTAATAAATGTTCGATAATTCTTATTTTTATGGCATCTATTAGTATAGACATCGAATCGAATATATGGTAAACAAACAAATAAATAGAAGTAACTAATTAAAATAAAAGGAACTTGTTTGTAAATAAGGGAGATTTTTTAAATTTATTTCTGCCCAGTGTTCAACTTATAATAGGGGAGAAGAGGTGAATGAATTACCACACAGATGAAAAAACTTATTTCTGACACCTGCGACGTAATAGCACTTTGGGAAATCTTTTCTCATTATTTTCTGTAACACCGGTGACGTCGCAGTACATGACCTAACTTTTGGAAAACTCAAAACGAGGGTAAAATTTGAGACCAGATCGGTCGTCTAGCACCCTTTTTAATTCAACAAATTTCGCACGTTTTCCCATTTTAATATACTGTGAGATATTCATGCATGTTTTCCTTTTGTAATTTTTCTCATTAATCCATTATGTGCCATTTTTACCTATTTATTCACTTGTGCCATTTTTACCTAAATTCATATATATATATATATATATATATATATATATCCGGGGTCACCTAGCCAGCATTTGCAAGCCAATGGTAACAAAGTGTGAAAAAATCTAATGATTTCAAAGTGTTAGCAACAAGTGGACATTAAAAGGATTAGAGAATTCAAAAGTTTTCACACCTTTATGCAAAAACACGTATGTGTCTGTACAAATATAAAGCCATAAATCCCAAACTACAGATAGAAATTATTTCTGCCAATTGGTGGTCATATCGTTTGACAATTTAGTTTTCATGTTTCTCAGCTACTGACAAGACACACAAAAGACAGTGTAAATTTTCCAAGATAAAAATGTAAGTGTATACTTTTAAACTATTTTAAAGACAGTCAAAATGTGTTTCATGAATTGAAAATTAATTTAATTTTAACTAGTCTGTGCTTGTAATGAATATGCTAATTATGAAATGAAATAACTAAGAAATTGTTTTTGTGGTTTCAACTATATTCTAGTTCTAATAACTTTAATTTTCAAATATAAAAATATATTTATTGAATAAAGAAGATAGTTTCTTATAATAAGTGCACAATACGTTCACGTTTCTTTTGAATAATCTTTGAGAATAATAATGCCAAAAAAATGGGTGAAACAATAAATAAACAAAAAAGCAAATGTAATTAAAGACAAACTAAGTTACTTTTTTACCCAATTAGATACATTTTTAGAGTATACCCGAACGAGCATCACCCCGTCTATATTTTTTTCTGTTTGTTGTTGTTTTTTTTTTTTTTTTTGCAATTTTGAAAAACTGTAAGAAACCGAACAGAACAGTGGATTATTATTGATTGGACACTTACCAGATTATCTCACAAAAAACAAGCAAAAGTATTTTGACATTTGAAAGGGGTGCTAGTTTTTAGTTACAACGTTATAGCAAACCGATCCCATATTGGAACCATTTGACGAGAATTGGGATTTTACTTTGGTGCTTGTGCAGTGTACGTACCGTGTTATATTTTAGATGGGATTTCCAAGTTGAATTAAATTTTTATGGTATTTTTTGTTAGGTGAACAGTTAAAGAATAGCTTTTTCAATAATAACATTATTTCAGCATGGTTCGTATTTCTCGCAGTATAAAAAATGTGGTGCTCGGTAAAAATGGCACAAGTGAATAAGTAGGTAAAAAATGGCACCAAAAGGTCCTACTGAAGCGATGGGGTCCCAAATTCTAATCTCATTTTGGGTTTTGTAAAATAAAATAAAGTTGATTTTTTTTTAAACTTTTTTTAGGGGGACGTTGGCTTTCACCGCCTGCTCTTATAAATTCTATAATTTTCACTTTTTGGAACTTTTTTCTTGTTAAACATCCAATAGAGACTAATGTATCAGATAATAATAAAAAAAAATTTTTTTAAACATTTTTTATGACTTTTCATGCCTTGTTCAGTTTTCTATTACAATATAAAAATATAACAATAAAAAGTTAAAACAAATATTTTCATTCATTTTCTTTTTCCTTCATTTTTTAATCATTGATTACAAAATGGGTGACCGATTTACCAGAACGTTGTAAGTAAAAAGTGAGTACCCCCTCCAAATGTCGAAATAATAAAAAATTTTTTTTTGTTCATAATCTGATAGATTAGTGTCTAATCAATAAAAATCCATCAAAAGAATTAATTAAAACTATCGGTATAAAAAGGGTGAGTTGATCAACTCCGCCTTAAAAATAAATGTTTGTTGTTAATTTAAGAATGTTTGCAAAAAAAAAAAGTTTTAATAAACCAAAGTAAGTAAAACGATAATGTTTGTAAAAGTGAGAAAGAGGGCTAATAAACCAACGTAAGTAAATAAATAAACATTTATTGTAAAAGTGAGAAATTCTGACGCAAAACGCACACACACGTCGTTAAAAATGTGTTGTAAATTAAAAAATGTCTGCAAAAAAAAAAAGTTTTAATAAACCAAAGTTAGTAAAAAAAAATGTTTGTAAAAGTAAGAAATTGCGAAAGTATCGTAAAAATATCGCCGTGTTAATATTTGGGGATCATCCCTTATTTCAAAACACATTTACTCCACTTGTACCAATTATTTTATTAAATAAATAATCTGTTTTCCCAAAATAGCGAGTCTAAACTTTTATTTTTGAAAACAAAAACATTCAAATCGACCCATACCTATCTCTTCCAAACCTAAAGTTATTAAATAACCCCTTCGTTAATTTAAGGGTAATTAATTCAATTCAGTCAAGTTTTTTTTAAATTTCATTGAAATAAAATCCATTATTTTTATTTTTTTCTCCAGAAAGATAAAACCCTGAATTTGATTATATAAAAAGCAGAATATAATCTTTTTTCTAGAATTTTAAATTGAAAATTAAAAAGTGTTTGACACAGTTTTTTGCTGAATGAAAAAGAAATTAATATATATTTTTAAAAGGTTTTGTAATTAATTTTTATATCTAAATAATATTTACGATTAATTAAATAATTTCATTTTAAAAAGTATTTATAAATAGAATTTTACTTAAGACTTATAGTTTAGCAATATTGAACCGCATCAGCCATGTGTGAATTGAACAGTCAACCAAAAAAATTTCAAAAGAAAATGCATATTTGCATTTCATTATGTAAACTTTTACACATTGGTTTCAAAAATTAAATTCTATAAGTTTTTTTTGTTAACTACTGGTTGGTACAATTTACCGCCTCATCCCTTTATATTTTTTTTCTTTTTGTCTTTTTTAGCAGATTATTATCAATTAATTATCCAAATAAGTGACTAGCTTTAAAACAAAATTTAATAGTAAATTTGTTTTTACAGATAAACTGAATTTTCTAATATGGCCTCAAAATCCAAAAAAAAGTCTTGCATGGAAACTTTTTGAAGTTGATGAAGATGATGAGTTGAAAGCCATTTGCAAAGTCTGTCAAATTAAAATATCACGAGGAACAAAACCATCTAACATGACCACAACCAACATGTTAAAACATTTAACTATGAAGCATCCAAATGAATTGGAGGAGCAAAATAAAAAAGAAAAGGAACAAAAAATTGAAGAAAAGAAGAAACGCAAGCTTGATTTATTTATTAGCCGGACAAAGAAAAGAAAGTTTGATCAAGGTGAGACGTCTACATCCATAAGAGCAACATCAAAACAACTTAGCATTACGGAAATATTAGAAAAGAAAAAGATTTGGGACATCAATGATGCAAGATCACAAACTATACATAAATTGATTGGGGAAATGATTGCAGTTGATTTGCAGCCCTTTTCAATTGTGGAAGATATTGGGTTTCAAAGACTTTTAAAAGAAATATGTCCTAATTACAACATTCCTTCCAGGAAATATATTAAGGAATCTATTATATATAATATTTATTCCAAAGTTAGGAATAATATCCTAAACGAATTGAATGATGTTCAATTTATTTCTTTTACAGTAGATGGCTGGACTGCCACAACATCCAATGTATCTTTTTTAAGCGTCACTGGACATTGGATTACAAAAGAATATAAACAAAGGACAGCAGTACTTCGTGTTGTCCCATTTACAACCACTCACACGGCTGAAAACATTTCCAATTGTCTGCAAGATACGATTAAAGAATACAATATTCCTAACTATAAAGTGCACGTTATCGTTAGAGACAATGCAGCAAATATGGTTGCAGGAATTGCACAAGCGGGATATGATTCATTGCCAGGTTTCCTGCATACTTTACAATTGGTTTTAAATGATGCCATTTTTGAACAACGCTATGTAAAAGACATGATGGCAGTGATAAAAAAAATTATTGGCCATTTTAATCATTCCCCTGCAGCCTTTAATAAGTTTCAAGAGGAATATCAAAAAAAATTTAATGTACCGAATCATAAATTCATACAGGATATCACCACCCGCTGGAATAGCCAATACTATACTATGGAAAGAGTATTTGAGCAAAAAAGTGCTTTGATAGCCTACTGTTCACAACAGGCAAAACTACCCTGCTTGGATGCGAATCAATGGAGAATTCTAGAAAAATTGATAAAAATCTTAAAAAACTTTGTTGATTCTACAAACTATATAAGTGTAAGGGAGGCTTTGGCATCATCAATTATCCCTGCCACAAAAGTGATTTGTAAATTTTTTGAAAAGGCAGAAGAAAAAGGTTTATTTAGTGGATTAGGTTCCACCTTATCTGCTTGGAAATCTTCTGTCAGCTCAAGATTTCCAACCTATTTCAACAATAAGAACTTGATAATGGCAACGTATCTTGATCCACGGTATAAATTAATTTTTTTGAATGATGACCAAGACAACCAGCATGAGAAGATACAGCATTGGTTACTTGAAGATATAAATTCAATAAATAAAAATAAAACCATTTTGCCTACTTTAGATTCATCACATTCAGATTTTTCTGCAGATGAAAAAGGAGATACCGAGGAGGATGAAAACAATTTCAACTTTAGTTTCAACCAGTGCTTACTGGAATTTAAAAAGAGTCAGGAAAAACATCAAGAGTCTACTTCCATAAATCAACAGGATAAAAAAGAAAGAGCATTGGAAAAAGAAATAATGTTTGAAATGTCCAAGTATGAGGAAGTTAAAATGATTGGACAGTGGGAAGATCCTCTTTGTTGGTGGAGCAGCAACCAAAATAATTTTCCATCTTTGTCCGCTGTGTCAAAAAAATACTTGTGTGTCCCACCATCTTCAGTTGAGAGTGAAAGATTATTCAGTGTGGGAGGAAGTATTTATTCACCGAAACGAAACCGAATGAAAGCTGACACAGGAGAAATATTGATGTTTCTACATCACAATTTATTGATGACAGGATTCAATTATTCATAAATTGTCTGCAATCATACAAAAAAAAAAAAATCATGAAGAATACTGCTTATCTTGATTATATATATATATATATAAAGTCAACCAGGAAAAAAAATTATTAAAAATATGTATTGTTGAAAGAGACAGGATTCGAAGGATCTGCATGGCAGTATGGATGGGATGGCATTCCTGATGCAGTCTCAGTATTTTTAGATCATTGTTTACTCCCACTCCCGAACAAAAAACTCAGAGAGTAATTCAAAACTCATAACTTTTTTCCTTTATTGAACATTCTTCCAAAATATACTATTAAAGATTAAAAAAAAAATAATAGAAGTGTTTGTTTTTCATTCTTTTCTAAATATTTTTGAAATAAATATTATAACATATTTTATACTTCTATATATTTTTTTTAAATTTGGACCAAATGAAAATTCGTTGAATTTCTTGAAATTTTTTTTTAACTCTTTGGTCCACGACTTAGCAAAATTACCAACAAGTCACTCAGAGCAGTTTTATTAGTGAGGGTCGAAATCGCAGTGTCTTTTTTTTTTTTTTGCCTAAGTCACCATCTAGGTGTCACCAATTTTTTTAACCCTCCTTAACTTCAAAGAGTAAATACAATATATACAATTAAAAAAATAATTTTTAAAAATGCTGATTCTATTCATGAAAAATTCTTTTAATTAGAAATTAAAACTTAGGTAAAGATAGCTGACTGACAGCAACAGGAGCACTGGTTAACTACTGAACCACGTGGAAAGGTGGGGGGGAGGAAAAAAGGAAATTAAATGATGATAATAAATTATGATAACCGTCTTTGAAAGGCACTAAACTCCTAAAATTTACTTCTTTAAAATTTTAGACGGCATTCCCCGGCGATTTTAAAGAACTCTCTCTCTCAAAAAAAAAAAAAAAAAATTAATTTTTAAGGTTTGGGAAAGATACATTTATTATAACCGAATTCCTGTATGAAGACTGGATCTACTTTATTGGACGTTAATTTGTGAGATAAGTAATTTTTCAATGTTTAATATGTTTTTAAAGTTTCAATTATCAATTAAATTTTTTTAATTGTGTTTTATTTTCAATTTATTTTAAAAAAACAGGGTTTAAAATGTATTTTTCAAGGTAACAAGCTTCGAAAGAAGTCTAATTAAAAAAAAATCACTTAATTTTTAATTTCGACAACCCTGAGAATTTAATTATTAAAAAAATATTGAAATGTGACATTTTTTTTTTAACATTTCTATTAGTTCAATTAATTTTCTTTCAATAATTCATTTCACTCAACAAACTTAGCCATTTTTTGTTTTGTTTTTCTTTTATCTTTTTCTGTAATTTTGGTAATTATTTTTGCTCAATTTTATCTAGTATTTCATTTATTTTTATAGTGGTATCGTTTTTATATGTGTTCCTTTGATATACCCTATTTCAAAATTAGTTTGGCTAACCGTATTCTTTACGTAAGAACCAACGTGTAAAAGCAATGAAAAAGTAAGAAAAAACAATAGGTGTTAACTACTCTTTGTGAATTATGCACGTTCATTTATAAATTATTAAATTAAATATTTATCTTTTTTTTATATTTAATTAGTATATATTTTCTTTCTCTTCCGCAATATTTTTTTTTATTTAATTTATTAAATCTGTTAATTATGAGGACCAAAATAATGAATTGTTAATTTATCCTCTAATTTTCTTGTTTTTGTTCTGTTATATAAATTCTATTTTATTTGTTTTTGCTCTGAAGGATGAATTCTATTTTCTTTGTTTTTTTTTTTTGTATTCCAATTAAGTAAAATAAATTTTCTCTAAAATAAATTTTGCTAATTTTTCCGTTTAGTTTACTATATAATAATTTTATTTAAACACAAACATCGACTGTGTAGGCATAAAATATCTCTTCTAAAGTTAGAAAACATATTTGGGAACTACCCGACCATAAGTATAAAACTACCTGGTATATTTCAAAACAATAATTCCCTAGGAATCGGAATCGTACTTGGTATCGGAATCGTTAATCAATATTTTCCTGGAATCGGAATCGTATAAAAATTAGGAATCGTCCCAACACTAATATATATATATAAAATTAGTGTTGGAATGATAAATCGGAATAAAAAATCAGAAAAGTCAGAACTTTTAGGTGTATTGGTATTCAAATTGGAAAAATATGTGCCTATTTTCTGATACCAAAAGCAATTCTTTATATTGTCTTTTTATTTTGTTTAAAGCAAAATCTATCACTGCTGGAAGTAATGATAAAATAATAAATATTGATTTTAAACTACCATTTAAACTAAAATAGATACTGCCCCAACTGAAGTGTATTTTTTTACGTTTGAGAAAAGATCTGTCCATTTATTTTTATGGTAATTGAGTAAAAATAACAACTCAATAGTAAAATATTTAGAGATTTATAAAGAATCAGAATCAGAAAAAATATTGGAATCGTCCCATCACTAATATATATATAATATTAAATGAAACACGAGGAATAAAAGTTATATATAACTTTATTATATCATTAGAATGATAAGGAAAAGTTAAGGGGAAAATTAAGAATAAAAGAAGAAAAAATTAAGAAATTTATTTACTCTTTGATAATTTATACACCCATATATATTAATATATACATATAAGTGGTCTTGTCTGTGTGTATGTAGAATGATCTCTACAAAACTGTCAATTTTTTGTCAACAGACTTGAAACTTGATATATTAGGTATTTGTTTGGACTGTGGAATAAGTTCAATTTGGTTTTTAAGCTGGTAAAAATAGCTGCTAAGGAGTCAAAATTTAAAAAAAAAAATGGAACTTGGCAGGCATAAGTCGACCAAATGTGTATCTTTTACAAATGTGCAATTATATTATGATTATTATATTATATTATTATAATATTATTATATGATTAACTAAGTTAATTTTTAAAGTTTTGATATGTATATGGACTTAGCTCAGATGGTAATGAATAATGCTGAAGGTCTATATTTTTTATTTTGATTCTAGCTGATGGCACCCAAATCATATATTGTTTATTAAACTTTCGAAATCACTATTAATTTGGTACAATATAATAGTCAATAGAGAATTGGCTTTATAATAATAATAATACATGCAAAATGTACATAAATTAAAATATCATACATAAGCATATTTTACAGTGGGCAGCATGCTGGTATATATATATATATATATATATATATATATATATATATATAAAAAAGCAAAAATTATCTGCCTTCCAGGTGGCAATTAATCAAGCTGTACAAAAAAAAACAATGAAACAATTTTCATTTCACATTTTGGTAATTTGGCAAAAACTCATAGCAAGATGATTGGGGTTATTTGATATATTCCAATGTTGATGAAATCCACTGTGTCTAGCCACATTCTATTAATTAGGAGAAAAAACAAGAAAAAGGTTAATTTATGTGGTTTTTTTGATATTTAAAGTTGAGAGATTTGATTTTTTATATGAATAAAAATGAAAATGAATTCCCAATTAAAAATTGAATATATACTGAAATGAATAAAAAAAAACAAAACGAACAAACGGAACACTGATTGGTCAACTGAAACAATTATATATTACTATGTAAAGTGAAATTGTTACTTTGTGCTTTTCACCTTTTTATTAATTAAAAGGTAGAAAAATAGAAAAATTAAAGCAGATTTTTTTCATTTAGAAAATTGAGGAGGTATGCACATTACACACACACACACACACACACACACACACACACACACTTTCATTATAAAATTGATTTATTTATTTTGGTAGGAAAGAAAATATTTGAAATTACAAATTTGGCCCAATCCCACCGAAACAATGAAAAATAAGAAATATATGCTAAAACATTATTTCAAGTTTGAAGTCCCAAGAAAGTAAAAAGAAAACGATTACTTACCATTATAATACTGAAATAAGATTTCTTGATTATGTACAAGTGTATTCAACTGACTGGAGACAGTATGGTGATGTAAGCTCTCTCGCAACCAGACTTGTCCTTTAGAAAGTCCATCCTGGTTAGGTGACGCACGGTTTATCCCTTCTATAAATGGATCCAATACAGGATCTTGCCACTTTACCTCCTTTATAAATGGCCAGAAGTTAGTTCCTTCAAACTTTTCCTAAAAAAAAGAACAAAAGAAAAATTATTATTTTGTTATGTGAACATCACATTTCTCTTATTGGCTATATTTCTCCCTGTCATTAAAACAACTTGTTTATATTAATAAGTCACCACTTACCAAGACCAAAAGCCACTCAAGAATAAGAGTTAAAGTAAAAATTTTAATTTTGTATGGGTTGATTTCTTCAAGGGTGTAGTCAACCACACTTTCTGTGCTTTTTGCTCCTTCCTTAGAAGTTGACAGAATTTTTTTCCCCTAATTTAAAATGTTAGTAGGGATTTGCCTTGTTGTGTGGCACTATATTGTGCTACAGCTATTTTTTTTTTACATAGTGAATAGGCCGCTGCGTAGAGATACAATAGTTGTCTGCCTGGCCCCTATTCACCTTGACTCATTCTCTTTTTTCAGCGACTAGCATGGGGTAAGGACACACATTTTTGTCTCTTCGAAAAGGGAGAGGGGGCACTCCCCTCTTCCCAGATACAATAAGCTAGTTGAGGTTAGTTGTCCTAGTTACAGTTGTAAATATTTTGCCTGCTAATGAGGGAATTATTTACTGTTTGCGAATCAACTTTGCCTGCCCTTTCACAATAATACCTGATTTTGCAGGGTTGGATTCGTTCTGTTTTGTTCAATTTATTTTTTTGTAATGTTTTTTTGAAATGAAACTTAATATTGTTTCGTTTTATTCATTTTGCTTCGTATATCTATAAGTATTCAATTACAACCAGAATGTGACAAAAGGTAACAAAACAAAAAAAAAAACTATAAAATATAAAAAGTTATATAAAAAAATTTCATAAATCAATCAAAACATTTAAATTTCACGTTAAAAAAACATTCGATAAGTAACAATTACAATTTTTGGTTGCCCTAATTATAATTAAAAAAAAAAAAAAATGAAAAGGAACAAAACTTTACAAAAACGAAACAGAACGATCAAACCATATTTTGTAAAATTTTTGCTACAAAAGTTTGACCCCCACCCCAGTCCTTTCTGGCTATGCCCTTAAATTTCTTCTATTCTCCACAGCCACCTTTTTTTTTTTAACAGAAGAGACATTGCTAGTTTTTCTCTACTCCAGTGTTATTTCCATGGAAGGTACTTGATTTTCGTTCCTTCTTGTAAAACATTCACAGCAAAAACTCGTCTATCTGCCACAATTGCAAATAATGTCCTGTTCTTCCTTTCTGTACCTTACATCAAACAAAACTTTCATAGAGTTTTTTTTTCTAGAACTTAGCATTTGTAACATGGGATTGCTTTCCTACAGGCTACAGCATAAACTATCATGATAAGTAATCAAATGTTGTTTATTTTACTCATCATTTCAAACCCATCCATAAACATTCTTCTTCATTCAACAGACAATCTATCCATCTCGTTAACCGTTTTTCTTATTTCAGACTTAAGTGGTGACTCTTTAGTAAATAAAAAATAATTCTATCTTTTCTTGGTTACTAAATGCCAAAGCATAATGCCTATTGTGAATGATTTATTCAACACAAGTTGCTATTTTGATAAGATTTAAACTGTCAAGCCAATTCCTCAAAAAATGAATGGTAGTCAATAAAAATGTGTTCAGATGAAGGTCCTATTATTGAATATCTAGTGTGGAAATTGTTCTCAATATAGGAATTAGAAAAATATATCCTTTCTAAAAAATATTGTATTTGATATCTTCGAAAACATATCATCATTGAGACAGGTAGTTTAAAAATAAACAAACTTAAACGTTGGATGTTAGGTGAAGGATTTTGGTTGATGTTCATAGGTTTCGTCAATATCATGTCATTTTGAAAGTTACAGATTTTCTCAGATATTAAGTGTGCATTTAAAAACATTAATATTTGAGACCTACCAGGCTCTTCTAAGGGATCAAAGACTTTGATTTTGAAATATGAATATAACGTAGACATTAACATTTTCAAATAGTTAACAAATCCAAAGTTTACACACACATAATATATATATAAATAAAATGGAAACGATTTTTCTTTTGTAACTTTTGACATTATAGGATAATAAACATTTCCTATGCACAACTTTTATGTTCATCACTTACGAGTTACTATTAAAGCATGTTTATAGCTCATAATACATACATTTTGTCTCTGTCTGATAATTCTTACTTTCTATCCTAATCGACGTACTCTCTCAAATACGTAATCCCACTGAATAGCAAAGGCTTCTACCCTGATACACTTTACTCCACTTTTGTCACCCTAAATCGATGCTTACTTTTATTCATAAGTTAACTTTTTCTCCATGTAGCAATTTTATTATTTGACTTCCTACATATTGATATCTAAGACAAACACTACTGCGCTTGCAGATTCATTTAACAAATGCTCCCTCATTTTTACTGGTTGAATGGAATGACAGAGTAAAAGAATGCTATCAATTCACAATACTTGCATATAATTAGTTTTTTGAATAGGAGATTGTAGAAAACAAACAGCTCACCTTGCACTAATATGAACGCCATTGCTTACCAATAACATGCACACAATATATGTTACTTTTACATATGGTGATATTAAACAATATGACATTTTCTTTACCAATAGGCATAAAAAGCAAACAAGTTCTCACATTTAATTATAGACCATTGAAATATTTCAATCCAAATTTGTTTTTGATTTTCTTTGACATGACCTGCAAAGTATGGACCATTCTGTTTTTCTTTTTAATGATTTTCAAGTTACATTCAATTTTTATGATATCTTCTGCTTATTATTTTGTTAAATAAACGTACAGAATAGTTACACAATGTCCACCCTTCACATGTTAAGAATAGATTTCTAAATGATAACTTTTATTATTTCAGAACAGTATGTATGCAACCATGTTCGCCTTCTTTTTTCTTTGTTCTATATCTTCAGGTATTTAATAAAAGAAAACAAACGAAATTAAACAGACTCTTGAACACATCCCATTCTTTTCAAATATTTAGTATTGCTTAGAACCAACTGAAAACTTTATTTTTATTCTTTCCAATCAATCATTAACACTTTCTATCTTACACTTTCAGATTTTTACCAAATATTCTTTTTGGAGCATTGCACAATATAATTTTGAACAGAATACAAAAGAGGAAGGTGCTACTACAGAATTTGATCCAGATTGACATTTTTGACACTAAACCTAAACTTAACTTCCGGTTAGTTTACAGTTAGAGTTAAAAAAAAACATTTCAATTCAAATTCTGTAGAAGTAGACCTTTTCGATTATAATTTTAAACTGTGTAGATAACATGTGGTACAAGTAAAATAATTTCAGTTAAATGAAAATAATAGAATACTCGAAATAATTATTTATTACAAATCAGAAAGTTTTAGATAAAAAGTGTTACAATGGTTTTTATTTGAAAGAATATAGTATTAGTTAATACTATTTTAGATAATATATCACCAACGATTAAAACTAAATTGGAGTTAAATTTTCCAGAGTTTAACAAGTAAATCTGACTTTTTATTCGATAGTTTAAAGACTTCTAATGTTATTTCAAATTAAAAACAGTTTCAAAATAATTAATTTTATTTAACTATTAACAGAATAGGAAAATTGCTGACTTATTTACAAAGACGCCAACATGCATTATTATGGATTTAATTTTATGACTGTTTTTAATTTACTACTTTTTAATAATATTGTAATTGGAATAGATGTTCTTAGAATGAACACTTTAAAAAATCAATTTTATTTACTTTAAAACTACAGTACATCTTTTATGCAAAGGAGTGGACAACTCTATTTAAAACTACATTCCCACAAGAACGGTTCTAAAATGTCTTTTCAATTGATATTTATTCCATAATTACACAATTTTGTTACCTTGTTAAAATTGCCCTTTTCTCCATTGCCCAATTTCCCAAGCACCACCAGAATTCATGATTCATATCACAATTTTTTTTCAGTATAATTACCAGCCTAGAATGATTTCTTCTTCATGGAAAGAGTATAGGAAACAAACAACCAATTGACTTTAGCATTGTCCAATATTGTTTCATAACAATTTTTATTGCCTTTGTGTGTGTGTGTGTGTGTGTGTGTGTGTGTGTGTGTGTGAGGAGGGTCTCTTTGCAATTTAAATAAAATATATTACAATCCTTCAAAATTTTAACATTATATTATAACATTACGAGCAGGATCCATCAACTGGCGTTGCCCAGTTGACCCCCCCCCCTTGCAAAAAAGTAAACTATGGTTCTTGTTGGTGGCCACTACCATCCCTAAACAATTGTGGACACTGGCGGCTGTGGCCAAAACGAAATAATCTGACTTTCACTGACGATTAGTGCTGGTTTGGGGTGATAACATGCAGGTACTGTTTGAATTTAAAAAAAGCAATTAAAGGAATGCGTAAATCAGCATGAATTAATAAAAGTATGAAAAATGATCGAGTAGAATAATAATGGAAAGTAAAAACGGAAGTTCTAGAGGTTAGTATATGAACTGTTTAGAGTGATCAAAATCAGTGGTAGCAATCCTAGCTGTTTCCATTTGTTGTTCAAATCTTCCTTTTTTCAACTCTTCCACCAATACTATTAAAGTAAATTTGAGTTTTAGGTCATCTTTTTTTAACGTGTAAAACAAAACAATTACAACCATTTTCACTTCACTTCTTTGAGTATTGTCATGTTAAGAACAGCTTTTGGAATAGACACCACCAATTTCCCCATCTTAAGAACAGCATTCGGAAGTAGATTTGTTTATCACACGTGCATACAAACTTGGCGGCAGTGAATTACAATTCATAATACAGGTCTTTATATCTCTATAAGTACTCCGCAAAATTGGAACGAGATTTTCTTAGTCAGCATAGTTGAAAACCTATAAAAGTAGTCATTCTAAAGAAAATTGTGCAGGTGGATTAATGTACAAATTTACTCCCCCCCCCAAAAAAACTTAACATGTGCACAATCTCAAGAATCAGTCTAGAAAAAAAATTTAAATAAAGTACTCCACCTAATTCAATTCCCTATGTAATGAAATTTACATTAAAACAGTACATAGGTAATCGGTGTAACAAAAAAAAAAAAAAAAAAAAAAAAAAAAAAAATCGGCAATTGTGACTAAAACCAGACCCTAACTTTCAAACATGAGTGCAGGTCTGTCTATTGAGGTATGGAAGCAAAAAATGGAAAATATCTGAGCAGTTTGATGAAATATATAAGATAATAACTTAAATAAACATATTTAATAAAACAAAATTAAAAGTCAATTACTAAAAAAAAAAGGTATTTTTATATATTTTTATATTATAAGGGTGGTGAAAAACAAACATAAAACATAGTTAGTATAAAAATAGTTTAACAGTTTTAAAATGGGAAGAATATATACAGCGAGAGACGAAGCGAGTAAGATTTGTTGTTTTGTCTCGAAGCGAGAGCAGGAAAGAGAGAGTTGGGAAGAATATATGCAGTTAGGGTAATCAGTTGATTGTGCAGGTATAAATGAAGTACATATAAATGAATTAGCTAAAATAAAGAAAAGTAACTATATTTGAAAAAATCTAATTACTGAAACAAATGTACATAGTGAGCGAGTGAGCAATTTACTCAGAGCAAAAGTAGGTATCATTGTGATGCCATGTTTGAACGGTACATTAACGTTCGTTTAGCATGCACATACCATTAATCCGGAATATAGAAATGACCAGAGCTCATTCAATCAGAAGGAGTGGAATCAGTCCGGGGAGATTTTATTATTTTTGTAATGGAAGAGGAAAAGATTATGTTATTTCAATAAGTTTATGATCCAGTTACGAAGGGTGAAAACTCATATCTGTCCGAAATGCAGATGATAACTGGGAGTGGTAAGAGGACTTGTTATTTAGATGGAAAAATAGGAACTACTTCCTCTAAAGATGGTTGCAATTGTGATGATGTTGCTTCTGGGATGAAATATTATTATAACGACTGAATGTGTCTAAAATGTCGCTCTAAAGTTACATAAGATAGTGGCAAATAGTCTAGACATAATTTGTATGTGGCATCTGTTATTGCAAACCTATGGTATTTTGGTCCAGAGAGAAATTTCTGTAATCAAAATATTATATAGGAGACAAACTGAGATTACATTTATTTTTTGTTTACCGTGAATTCATGTATAAACATGCAAATCAATTCAATATTATGTTTTAAACAAAAAAAAAAAAAAAAATCTCATGAAACGCTGAATTGCAACGTAAAACAACATTCCAAAAAATAATTTTTAAAACATTAAAATAATTTAAATGTTATTCTTTAGAAATGTTCAGTTTTAATCATGAAATTTTGAATAAACGTTTCCTATTTTCTTTCTTAATTAGACACTACTTCCATTATTCACATTTCATGCTTTTGATCTCTCCATAAGTAAACAATGCCTTTAAACAACTTCATAAAATTATCATATCACCAATTCTTTGGTGAGCAATGGAGGTCCCTACTGACCACTTCATGAAAATTATACATTAAAAAAAAAAAAAAAAAAAAAAAATTTTTTTTCATTCCGCATTCTTCCATATTACCTCGGGCAATGGATCCTACTAATATATTTCTATTAATAAAAGGAACTTTGTCTGTGAGTCCATTTCCTATACACTCCAAAACGGCTGGACCGATTTTTTTTGAAGTTTCACACAAATGTATGTGGCTGGGAGGGTTCTTAGATAGGTTTTGTATCAGAATGCCTCTGATAATTATTGAAAACAACAGTCAAAAAAAAAAATAAATAAAAGATGGAACAATCCAATTTTGACAAAAATTACTACTTTTTACACAGTCTAACATCACAAATGCATTTGAGACGTTTTATTACCGCACAAGCAAAAAGGTTCAGCATATAAAATCAACAGAAGGTATTTTTATATGACAGAGATGCATTCAAAATTAATGTTTCTATTTAGAGCATAATTGAAGCATGATACTTGATTTTTTCATTTTAAACTTTAATTCAAGTCATTAGCACTACATAAGTAGAAAGGCCCGGCATATAAAGATCAACAGTAGGTTCTTTGATATGACAGAGGTGTGTTAGAAATGAATGTTTCTGTTTAGGGCACAATTGAACCATGATACTTGACGTTTGCATTTTAAACTTTAATTCAAGCCATTATATAAAGATAATATAAAGCTGAATGTGTGTGTGTGTTGGTTGGTTGTTTTTGTTTTACGGCATATCAACCTTTTTCAGGTTATTTAATGCCGAATCGAAAGATTAAAGAAAAATTTTTTAATAGAATATTTGTTGTTTTCAAGTCGGTTTCTATTTAACACATAGTTGGGACCCTAACAGGTACTACCACTCCGGATCAGAGTGGACCTGGGAGCAATGGCAATTAAAGGGTGGCTCCACACTCCCCAAGGCCCGCAAGGTGGGGCCTCAGCATCAGATATAGTTTTAGGTCATATCTAGGAGCGTGTGTGTGTATGTGTCTGGTCACGAATAGGTTCCTATATGGTTGACTATTTAAAAAAAACTGATTACATATAATGATAGAAGATGTATCGAGACACAGGAATGGGTATGTTTGATCTGGTAGAACGGTGGTTCATTAAAATTGTGGGGTCTGCATTCGCACCTGGTCTACAAAGTATGGAAATAAAAAATTTAAAAATTAAAAAAAAAAACGTTTACAAGTATTTTTTTTATATAGATAATACTTTGATAAGTATGTTTTAACTTAAATAGGGATGGTATAATAAAATTGTGGGGTCTGCGTTCGTGCCTGGCCTCCATGGAATGGAAATAGGCACAAACTTTAATAAAGACTTTTCATATGTATCTGCGTAAGTATACTTTGATAATTATGTTTCCGTTTGAAGAAATATGATATAATAAAATTATGGGGTGTTCGTTCGCACCTGACCTCCATAGAATGGAAATATGTCACAAAGTTTAACAAGGTTTTTTAATATAGATCCACAGAATATTGTGATAAGTGTTTCAGTGTGAACAGGTATGGTATAATAAATTATGGGGTTTATCTATTTTATTTTTACTTTCATCATATTTTGCTTTGGTTTTGATATCCACAAATTCGAAGCTATCGCTTTACAACCCTTCCTTTTCATAACCTATCATACTTTCATAAATCAGAGTCCATTTTCTGTAGGCTGTTTTTGAACCCAGTCAACGACGGGTACTTTTGCTAGTATAAAGATAATTTCACAAAATCAGTAGTAGGTTCTCTACAGTGCAATGTAGACTACAATATATTATGAACTAAGTGACTGTGAGAGGCATGTGAAGCTTCCTCCTGATACAATGTGGTGGTGGCCCAACTAGAGCAAGTAATCAATCGAGTTGATTGAAAAATGAACGATTTCACAGATTTCGATGACAGTAAAAATATGAGTGTGAAACATTCGTTGATCATCATTCAATCCTGAGCAACGTCAGGTGGCAAGACCACAGGGAAGACAACCAAGCAAAAAAAGCCCTAAGCAAAATTCATCTCAAAGCAGCAAACCTAAAGCTGGCTTGCCAGGACACTATAATGTAGGCAAATTTGGACATATTTTATTGGTTTGAAAATATAGGTTCTTTTTACCAATTGTCATAAAATTTTAACCATAGAATATTATTATAATCTTCAAAAAGCCTGCAAATTTTAATGTAGTTTTGTCCCATAGAACCAAAGATATGAGCATTTCAATATTCAATTTGGCAACGAGTATATATATATATATATATATATATATATATATATAGGTAGATAGATAGGTAAATAGATAGGTAGATAGGTATACCACCATTTTTGGCAATTTTATAAGTTCCAAATCTCAGCGACTATTGATCAGAATTTAACAAATGAAGGCTCGTTGGAATGGTAATAACCTGAATTGCGTAGTGGGCTATGTGACATTTGCCCTTAAGGTCGCACATTAAGGAGATCATTCATCTTCCAGAGCTTATTTTTGGCACTTTTTTACAGCCATAAAATGTTTCAATCACAGTCATTTATTCCTAGTTTTGCATATGAATTACAAAATATCTGATGTTTCCGCAAAAACCTCTTTGGTTTTCATACATAAAGTAAATGTCACAGTGTATAAGGATTATTTGATACTGGAGATATTCACAATTGTACCCTATTTCCAAACGAGGGGAGATATAACATGAGAAACGTTTGGAATCAAGTCTCCTCTTGCTGTTATTTCAGATCATTTGAAACCATAGCAGCAAGTTTTCATCTCCCCTCCATCAAAGCCAGGGGTTTGGAGGAAATATACATATTCATATAAAATCATTCTATTGTAATTCTAATTAATGCAATAATATACTATTACAGTTTTGAAACAAACAAAAACGTGAGACAAAACCGGTTTTATTAAATCAGAAAATACATTATTACTATATATTTTAAAAATTTTAAATTCTAGTAACCGAAAGTTGATTCATGATCTCATAAGAAGCAGGGTAATTTTATGGGACTTATAAAAAAAAAAAAAAAAAGTGCATGCCATAAGACAGCAAATACAATACTTCCGCTTTTTACTGAGATTAATGGTGACAGAAAAAAATTTAACATTTCATAAACGGGAAGGTGAGATGAGAAAAAAAAAGAAGCCAAAAAAAAAAAAAAAAAAAAAAAAAAAAACACTCTTAAGATAGAAAGAAATAATTTTAAACATGTGGAATTATCTTGAGTAAAATCCCACCAAACCAAAATTTACTCTCATCCAACACTTTTGATACAGTATCTCTATTTCTATGTACATTTTTCAACCAGACATTGTTTATTAGGAAAATGTCAGATATAATTTAGCATAACCCCCCGCCTCCCCCAAAAAAGAACTTTAATTCAAATCGAAATATAATATAAGGCCAGAACCTATACTACAATTGCTACATATCATATCACCCTCCCACCAACTGGGAAGAAGTAAAGTCTGGAAATTACTGTTTGCAGTACTCTGAAGACTACTTTAGTTTTATTTTTTTTTTGTCCCTTTATTTAAAATATCGTGAGAAAACTTTTGTTTATATTCAGTTGCTTTAAACAGTGATGTCGAAGAAACCAGTCCGAGATGGTGTACAACTAGTACACGAACACAAATTAGTGTAGGCTGATTTAATATTTATAAAAATTAAACATCTAATATGGAAAATGAAAAATAAAATTATATATTCAGCAACATTTCGGTTTTATTGCAAGACTTTCTCAAGATAACTGGTTTGAAGAAATAACATTGAGTACTTGAAAATCAATATTTCTTCAAATCAATCTTCTCGAGAAAGTCTTAAAATCAAGACAAAACGTTAATGAATATATAGATAATTTTGGCTTTTCCTTTTTTCATCACATTGGAATATTATTTCCATCATATAATATGTACAAAGGTACAAGTTTTTACTATTTCATTATACATATATATATATATATATATATATATATATATATATATATATACATATATAAATATTGTAAGGAAATATAATATATTGTGAACCCTAGGAACTGTAATTGAACAACGAAAATCTTTATGTATTGTGAGTGCGTGTGTATATAATTCCCAATTGAATTATTCTTTTCAAATCTACTATTAATCGATTCAAAAATGTTTTGTGATGTTTGCTTTTAATAACATGGCATGTCCCTTGTTTATTCCTTTATTTTTATTTAACTTAAAAAATTTTTTAATGCAAACTAATTTGGACTTCAAACTGAAGTTCATTTGTTTTGCGGGTGTTAGTTTTTTCAGAACGTCTATTTTTTTGTGATTCTTACTTTTACGTTTAACTAATGAACTTGAATTATGACGTGAAAGTTTGTTTGCATCAGATTTTAAATTTCTCATCAAAATTAGTCTGTGGTCATTAGTTTTATAATAACATTTTCATTTTGTTTTACTCCTATTTTTATGATTTTTTTAAAATGTGCACTTGAAAGTAAATAAGCTCCAAGATAATGCCAAGCAGAGACCTAAGTAGTAGAATAAATAGTTTCTGAAACTTTTGTTAAAATTGGATGACTATCTAACGTTTGGTCATGAAAAAACAAAAAAAAAAAGAAATCAATAAATTGTGTTGCCCTCCACATATAGTATATATATCTCACACATATTACAGTAATATCAAAAGAAACTAGTCCTAGACGGTGTACAGCTAGTAAAGAAACACAAATTAATGTAGGCTGATTTAATATTTATAAAAATTAAGCATGTAGCATCACAAAATTAATCATGAAAACACAATTATATATTCAGCAATATTTCGGTTTTATTTCAAGATGAAATGAAACGAATATATAATTTTGGCTTTTCCTTTTTCACCACATTGGAATATTTTCATCGGATATGTATGTATTTATAATTTTTACTATTTCATATATATATATATATATATATGAAATAGTAAAAATTATAAATACTATATATAGTATTGTAAGGTAATATGATATTATATATATATATTTACAGTATTTACTTTAATGGAGCTCAGTATGGGAGTAGAACTTAGTGGTAGTATGAAAGCATATCTATAGCAAGTAAGCTACACTGAAACGTTCATATTTCATTCCTGCAGATAGTCATCAGGCTGAATATAATTTAGAAATGCATTTAGCTTGATGATTTCCTGTAGGAATAAAACATCAGTTTTTGTGTAGCTTATATATATATATAGCTTGTATCAGTTTTTGTGTAGCTTATATATATATATATATATATATAGCTTGTATTAATCTGGCTCAAACTTAAAGTCTATTAAAACTTACATTCTTTTAAAAATCATTATTTTGAAAATATACCATAGCTAATATCTAAAATAGAGTGAAATGTTGTGCATCAGTCATGGAAATAGCTTACTCGGTGAAAACTAGATAAAAAATCTGTTTAGTAAGATAGGGAAAATATGTGTTCTAAAAAACCAAAATCTTATTTCCAATTGATTTTTAACTTTATATTTAATCTGATCAAATTTGGTTTTTATTAATAACTAGCAGGGCTATCCAGCATTGCTTGGGTCTATATAAAACAATGAGAAATATGAAGCTACTTTTGAACATACCTATTATTCTTAGGATATAGGAATTTTTGATGTCTATGTATTATTTGCTATCTCGAGAAAAAGAATATTTTACCTACCTTAGGACGGGTATTACACATGTATGAAATAATTGGAAGATGTCTCAGCAGAATTTTCAAATTAATGCATAAATACTTTGATATAGTTGGTGATTGGACAACCCTTGCTTCATTATAAAATTCTACATTACTGTGTTTCATTTTCTTTCCCCACTACGACACCAAAATTTTTAGGAAAGAAAAGACGTCATTTTCGCAGTAATTCTAATTAATGTAATAATATACTATTACAGTTTTAAAACAAACAAAAATGCGAGACAAAACCGGTTTTATTAAATCAGAAAATACATTAATACTATATTTTTTTTTCAGCAGGATTTTCAAATATATGTCATTTTCAGCAAGTTTTACAAATAAATACACAAATACTTTGAGAAGCTTTGCGATTAGGCAACCCTTGCTTCACTATAAATTCCACATTATTGTATTTTTTCTCTCCTGACTACCAACACCATCATTTTCACTGAAATGATATCATTTCTTAAACAAAACTCAGCAGTAAAAGTTTTACAATAAAGCTATAGTGTTGTGGTATTTAGGGCGACTCTTATCGTTCCATCTTGTAGAATGAGGCTGAAGGCGGCTACATTGAATAAATGTCTACTACATAATCAAGTTATCTGAATTGATTTTTGCAATAAAAGTTTTAAAATAAAGCTGTAGTGTTGCTTTCTTTAGGGTGACAACTTTATTGTCCCACCACGTACAATTTGGTAACCATGTCACGTGACAGCTTTGTGAATCACCAATGAGTGCATATGCAGCAGAGTCAATCACAGACAAAAAGTGACTTCAATTATTGCATCAGATCATCACAACAACTGACACATTCATGATATTATCTATAGTTTCCTATGATATTGTGCTTGCACCGCCATTAACTAGTTATTACATACACATAACATAATCTTTCCATTTCCAGATTCAAAAATAATAAATTCTCCCTTTTCAAATTCCACCCATTTTGATTGGCTGATACCTGACTATTCGCATATTCCAGAATTCACTTCTACAATAAATAAACGAATGTTCCAGAGATTATATGATATGGCGTTGCTCTCTATAGAAGAAAATTGTGCTAAAAAACTAACTAAATTAAACATTAACTGATTGTTGTTGCTCTCTACATATTATAATCGTGCTGAAATAAACAAAAATTAAACATATTAACCGAGTGGCGTAGCTAAAAAAAAAAAAAAAAAAAAAAAAAAAAAAAATTAAACATTAATAACCGATTGTCACCATGCTCTACAGATTACAATCATGCTGAAAAAAAAATATCTTAACATATTAACTGATTAGCATCGCTCTATACAGAAGGCAATAACTTTTTTTGTGGGTAAATTTTTACATTAGCTCTACCTTTACAATTTTCTTAAACATGACGACAAAACAAGCTTAGTCTTAAAATATCCTTAATGTAACGAACTGAACACGTGGCCAGTGGAGATTACTCTTAACATTTCTATTTTCATAACTATATTAGAAAGAAATTGCACAAAAAAATTACTTTTTACACACATCTCTGTTGTATTAAAGAACCTCAGGGACTGTAATTGAACATAAAAATCTGTATGTATTGTGTGTGCATGTATTATTCCCAACTTTTTTTTTTTTACATAGGCATCACCACTTATCAAGGCCATGAGGCCACTCGAGGATAAGGGTTAAAGAGTGTACAGTAGAAATTGGACAATATAGTAATCGTTAGTAATGGAGATTCGGTAAATTTGTTAACTTATATGGAACAGCTCATCAAGAACTTATTTACATTAGACTTGAAGACAACCTTATTGTAGTCAGCTGGAAAGCAGGAAAACGGAAGACAATTCCATAGGCGTGCAGTTCTAAGAAAGAAGCTTCGCTCATGGAATCTACGTTTAGGTTTAGGCACAGATAAAGAGTGGAGAAAATTAGTGATAGTGTTTCTGCTAGATGAGCGTTTCTTGTGAAAGTTTAGCTAGGGGGACCATAGATTGGAGCTCAGCCGAGCACTTGCCATGAAAATAACGATAAAGCAGACACAAACTCGCAACATCTCTTCTATGAGAAAGAGGTTGCAGGGAAGAGAAAAGGACATCCCCTATGAGGCTACGAAGTCTATTTTGAACTCTATCAAGGCAGGATAAGTCCTTTCTAGCAGCTCCTGCCCAAATGTGGCAACAGTACTCCATCCTTGGACGTACCTGCCTCTTATACAGATAGAGAATTGCATCAGCAGAGAGATATCTACTGGATCGATAGAAGGATCCCACCATTTTTCCAGCGGCCTTGGCAACAGATTTAATGTATGTGTTCCATTTAAGATCAGGAGTAAAGGTCAAGCCCAGAAGCTTGTCAAAACATGAGGCCTCCCCAAGACAAGAGACATTCATTTCAATTGATGCCAGAATTTGTAGAAAAAATGTTTTAAAATGACAATAGAACCCAACTTGAAAAAAAATTCAGCAAATTTTATTAAAGTGGGATTTTTTTATTAAAAAAATATGCTTATTTTATTCAAACGGATATTTTTCTTGTACTTTTACTAAAAAATGAAACCATCTTTTAAACCCTTATATTTCATAGTACATGGATCTTTCAAAAAATTAATTACAATGAAAAAAGCAATCGTGAAAAATGTTCAGAGTTACGTTAAATGATGATGATGATTGCTTTTGTTGTTGTTGAATATCATTCATTTCAAATCAATCAGATGATTATTGGTGGCATTGGTTTCCCCCAAAATATTTCTAGTTAGACTTCTTTCTAGAAAGATATCTTAATTATTCTTTTCAAATATACTATTAATCCATTCAAAAATGGATTGTGGTTTTTGTTTTTGATAACATGGCATGTTTCTTTTTTATTCCTTTGTTTTATTTAATTAAAAAATTTTTTTTAATGCAAACTAATTTGGATTTCAAACTGAACTTCATTTGTTTTGCAGGTGTTAGTTTTTTCAGAACGTTTTTTTTTTTTGTCATTCTTACTTCCATGTTTAACTAATAAACTTAAATTATGACTTGGAAGTTTTAAATTTCTCATCAAAATTGGTCTGTGGTCATTTGTTTTATAATATTTTCATTTTGTTTTACTCTTAATGTTTATGACTTTTAAATTGTGCACTTGAAAGTTATTAAGCTCCAAGGTAATGCCAGACAGAGGTCTGACTAGTAGAATAAATAGTTTCATAAATAAATTCTGAAACTTTTGTTAAAAATAAAGTTAATATATTACTTTTTATAGAAGTTTGTTCCTTTCTCTTCATTTTTTATAGAAATCGCTCCAGACAAGGCATGGAGCCACTTGGAATACCAATTCAAGGTCAAAAACTAACGGACAATAACTGTTAGATGGAAAATTCTGACTGTGAAAATAGCAATTTTTCCCCCTTTGTCAGAAGCATTGTTCATGAAATGTGAGAACGAAAAGAGGAAATAAGAGCAGCAAGAGTTGAAAGTAAATCCTAGGTTCACTTTTTACTCTATTTACTTGCCTCCACATGAAGGCAGATGCAGACACAAAACTGGTTTTTAATGTGGAGACAATTCAGCTCCCCCATAAAAGGATACTCTGGATTAGGATGAAGATTAAAATTGCCTCAATCTAAAAAGATTTCTGCTTCACTGGCTAAAGACAAAAAGATGAAGTATAAAATCCAAATGGATACTACACTTTGCTCCTAACCAAGAGTAAGGGGAAAATAATGTTGGTTTGTTTTTTTGTTAGTCTTGTTTCATGAAAAGAGCAATTATCTTTTCATTATTTTTTTATTTTTGTGGGTGGGTGGGTGAATTGTTTACTAGCAGAACCCGTGGAAATTCCATGGAATGAGAAATATATTTAAACACAAATGTTTTGATTAAGCTGGTATTTTTCTGGATAGCACAAAAAACACTAGCACACAACAAATATAAATTTAAAACCATTTCTACAAAACTACGTCCATTGTATTTTAAATATAGAATTGATCCAAACCAGATAAAGTAATATTGTGCTACATAGGTCAATACAAATAATAAAATCACATTGTAAGAAACAATCTTTACTTTACTCCTTCAGTCCAACACCTTTTAACAGACAATGTTCTTTTTTTGTGTCCCATTTCTTTCAAACATTCCCTTTCTTAACGTAACATTTCACTGACTTCTTTCTTCTGTGAAGAACCACTGTACATCTACTGTACCTTTCTCACACTATTACAACAACGATCATATATTATCACAATGATATTCGAAAATGAGGTTACATTAAAGGGAGATCACACTCATATTCTTCTAAGATTGTCAGATTAGCCTTTTTAAAGGCAAATTTTTTTGGAACAGTTGGCCTTCAAAAATTGTATTTAGTGTTTTTTCAAAGCATGGTGTACAGACCAACTAAAGAAAGAACAAGCAGAAAATTATACAGATGGACATTTTTTTTTTTCTTTGGAAGAGATAATTTTTCTTGTTATCCATGCTGGAAGGACAAATAAGGTGATTCCAGACTTTGTCAGCATCAGTAGGAGGATTGTAGAAAAAGTCAGAAAGGAATTGAAAAACTCAGGATTTGACTATGAAGCGACATCAGAGAGAAAAAAGCATGGCAGACGATTTGACATTGTTAGAACACAGGATTTCATTGAAGTTCCCTCATAAAAAATGAATTTGGTAGGTTGATATATCACAAGGGAAAAAAGGTGTAGATAACAAGTTGAAACATATGCAACAAATAAAACTTCTACAAAGACGAGAAGGTCAACTCCCAGAAGAACAGGTGGCAGAGTTTAACATGTACTACAACTGTCACCCATTACACAATGGTGCATAATTCTCACATCAGCAGATGCTAACATTACAGATACACCTTATAATAATAATCTATCACATTTTCTAATTTTAACACATATACTTTACTAATTGTTTCAAACAGTTCATGGCTAAATATTTAACTTACAGAAAACACTAAATACTCATATTTATTAGTCATATTTTTTTCATTAATGAACTTAATAAAAATTAAAGGCACACACTATAAAATATACTTAAAAAATAACAAAATGTACTTGTATTATTTTGATTCTTTGGACTACTATTCTCATTTTGAGTGTTATTTTCACAACGTTTCGATCGATGTAACCTTCAACCTTTTTTCAGGTGTATCTTGTAAAACAAACAATATGAAAAGTGAAATTATGAATTTTTTCATAATTTATAAATATTGTTTCATAAATCTGATTTTATTCAAAATCTCAATGAAATCAACAAAACAATTCCAAGAATTACTTTAACTTTTAAAAAAATCACTCGAGTAAGAAAAAAAAAGAAATGCCAACGCGGAATACATGAAACAATTTTTTTTTATATGAAAATTCATTGGATACATTTACTATTGGTAGTATGAATTGGTTGAGCATTAGACTGAAGAACAAAAGGTCTCTGATTAAATCCAGTGTTTTGGGATATATATATAATCATATGGATTAACTATTAATAAAAAATGTATCGTTGTTGTTGTGGTTGTTCAACACAATGTCTCAAAACTTAACATTTTACCTGCCACAATTCGAATTTAGATTCCGATCCGTCAAAGAAAAGACGGTGGCTGGGCCGATAACCTGGTAAGTTCTGAGAAATTGTGTTGAACAAAGATGGCGGTCAAGAATTAAATGCGGTCCGTGACGTAGTAAACGGCGAACTAATTGAATCCAAAATTCAACAATTTTTATAATAATTTTAGGACGTTTTCATTGGTTGTTTAGCACAGCCGTTGGTTATAAAAATGATTGGCGAATCCATTCATCTCATACCCCCATTACAAGTCAAAAACATTTTACAGAAATCAAAAAGAAAATGAATTTTCATAATATTAAATGTAATAGTATAAAATTTACTTTTTAAAATTCTATTTAAAACAAGTACAGTAGAACCCCGGGATACAGCATTAAAAATTAGTAACAAAATACAATACAGTATATAATACATATGTATATAATCAAATAACATTATAAATAACATCATAAGGCAGGGAAAATACTGTAATCAGGGTTCGGAAAAACATTGTATTCCACATCATAACCAAAAAAAAAAAAAAAAAAAAAAAGTATCTTAGGCCACCGTATCCCGGGTTCTACTGTATTTAAAAAATTCACCAATATGCATTTAGGTTTATTCAGTCATGGATCAAACATTTTAATAAATATACACAGTGATGCATTTACATGGCTTAAACATTAGTTTTTTTGTTGTTTTTACTCAATTTTTCTCCATTAAAAATGCAATATCACAAAATAAAGTGAAATCTTATATCAAATCTAACAGAGTACATTTCAGCTTATTTGCAAACAAATCAACCATTGACAAAAATAATGAATTACTTTGTGATCCTTGAGCATTTGAAAAGAACCTGGAAGCATTTTAATTTAACTTTTAAAATGTTATTAAGATAAAATAAAATTAAGAACACCCAGGCAATGTCAAGTAGGGACAGTAAATAATGCATCTTAACATTTTACTGCAGTTTCATGGAATTGTTCATCAGAATTGTATTAATAAATTCTTAATATTTTTCATTTGAATACAAGTTTAAACAGTAAACTTGTGATAAAATGTCAAGTTATATTTATTATTGTTATGAAGCTCTATCTGAAAAGATACAGAGTATTTTGTGTATACCAAATCTTCTATTCTGATTTTGAGAAATTCATTTTCATAGCAGATGTTCGACTAAGCTTCAATTGCTTGTTCTTCCCTTATAAAACATTCACAGCTTAAAACTTGTCTAACTAAAACCACTATCAATAATTTCCCTTTCCTGCTCTCTCTATTTAAAACTAAATAAAACTTCCATGAGCAAAGTTTCTTTCCTAGAACAGCTCATTTGTGGAGGACGATATCAGGAGATCTGCTTCCCAACTGACTACAATATGGTTATTTTCAAGTTCAATGTAAACAAATTCTGGTTGTGCCACCTTCTTAAACAATCAAATTCTGCCCAATCACCATCATCAGGACTAATCCTCACGATGTTGTCTTACCGTCCACCTCATTTAACCCTTATCCTCGAGTGGCCTTTGGGCCTTGATAATTAGTGACACCTTAATAATAATAAATAAAATGAAAAAAGTATATATATATATATATGATGAAAACAAGTAGCAACACACTATACACATATACATTTTAAGAGGACCTAACAATTCGATCCACAGAAATAAAGAAGCCATTAAAAAAAATAAAGCAATTTTAGAATTGTATTTTAACCCGAGTGTTGAATCATCTTTGAAGATGATGTGGCTGGTATTTCCACATTTCAAGTATTAGTTTATAACTGCTGGGAATCATTCAAGCCAAACCAAAAATTAATTTTGACAAATATATACTCAGTCTTATTTACAGCTTTTCTCTTTGGACTTTTGGTCTTATCAATATTTTGGTCGATGTGCCCTCCAGCCTTCTTAAGATGAAGTATCAAGTTTTCTCTTTAATATAGTTAAACAGAAATTGCTTTTGACCAATTGCAAATTTAAATATTTTTTTTCGTCTATCTTAAACAAGGCATATTGTCACTGAAGCATAAAGGACTATTGCGATTGGAGCCAGATTTATAGGAGGGCAACCTACATAAGGAATTAAACAGCAAGGTTAGGTTAAGTTTTATGGCATATCAACCTTTTTTTTTTTGGTTATTTAATGCCGAGGTCTGTCATATTTTTTTTTTTTTTTTTGTTAGATATTTTAACTTATTCAGTCAGTCTTTTTGGGTCATTAGGTGGTGTTTTTTTTGTTTTTTTTGGTGGGGGTGAAGTTGGATCGGGTAAAATTATATTCTTTTGTATAAATTGGCTTTTTTTAGGAATGTTAGTATTTTGTTATGATTGACTTTTTTAAATAGTTCTTTCAAATTGTTAATATAATAGTTCTGCCAGATATGCTTGAGGTCGCCACAATCCAAAAGAAAGTGTTTTACGGTAAAGGGTTCTTGGCATGCCACACATTCTGGAGGATCTTCTTTTTTTAGGAGAAAGGAGTGGGTTATGTGGGCATGTCCTATGCGAATGCGGGACAAAACTACTTCCTCTCTACACAATTTTCTGAAATTTGGTAAACATTTCTCTATTGTGGGTTTGATTTTGAAAAGTTTGTTTTGACAATTATTCCATTTTTCTTGCCATTTCTTCATAATGAATCTATATATTAGTTGTTTGTAGTCAGAGTGTGGAATTTTTAAATCGCTTACATCATGATTTAGTATATTTTTTGCAGCTCTGTCGGCTTTTTCATTGCCTTGGATTCCAAAATGACTGGGTATCCAGCAGAATTTGATATTTTTATTTTGTGAAAGAGTATGTATTTTTTTAATAGATTAATGAGTAGCGGGTTATTTAAATTTTGGTTTTTTAGAGATTCGAGTACTGATAGGGAGTCTGAAAAAATTATAAATTTGTTGTAGGTGAGGTCAGTAATGAGGTCTAGTGTCAGGTCTATAGTTGTGGCTTCAGCACTAAAAATTGAAGCATAGTCTGGTAGTCGTTTCTGCAAGGTAGTGCCATTGGATATTATTCCGCATCCAGTTCTGTTGCCGTCTTTAGAACCATCTGTATTGATATGCTGATGATTTGGGTATTTTTCCTGAATGTTAAATAGTTTTTCTTGATAGTTCAGTAGATGAGTTTGATTTTTTGGGAGCTTGTTTAGTTCAAAGATAATTTCAAGTTGTTTTAGTAGCCAGGGTGGGAGGTTATTTTAGTAGCCAGGGTGGGAGGTAGTTTTAGTAGCCAGGGTGGGAGGTTGTTTTAGTAGCCAGGGTGGGAGGTTGTTTTAGTAGCCAGGGTGGGAGGTTGTTTTAGTAGCCAGGGTGGGAGGTTGTTTTAGTAGCCAGGGTGGGAGGTTGTTTTAGTAGCCAGGGTGGGAGGTTGTTTTAGTAGCCAGGGTGGGAGGTTTAGTTGGTTGACCTCATGGATGTTCCTGATTGTGATACCTGCATCTTCCACTAATGGTTTCATATGAAGACCAAAAGGTTTTATAGCTTTTACCTTTTGGTCAAATAGGTTTTGGTAGTTGGGATTGAAGGCTGGATTTGATGGTTGTGATTTTTTCCTATCGTAGAGATTGTAATCTAGTGCGTTTGCAATACAATCATAGGCAGGATTGTCTGGGCAAGAGAGAATTTTTGTTAAGTACTGTAAAGCTAATTTGTTGTGCCAAATTGATAATGGTGGTTCGTTGGCTTCTGTATAGACACTATCGGTGGGAGAAGTTCGGAAAGCTCCCAGTACAAGCCTGAGGCCCTGATGTTGAACAGTGTCTAGTATCTTCATATATGATTTTCTGGTGGCATCATAAATGAAGCTGCCATAATCTAGTTTTGAGCGTACTAGGCTCTCCAGTCTGTGTGGGCAATGACCCGCATTAGCTGGAAAGTTTTATTGCATTTATTCTTTAAGTGTTTAATATGAGGGATGAATGTGAGTCTTTTGTCTAATATTAACCCTAAGAATTTATGTTTGTCGACAACAGGAATCTGGGTACCATCTAGTTTTAAGAGAGGATCTGGGTGCAATTTTCTAAGCTGACAAAAGTGCATGCATTTAATCTTATAAGTGGAAAACTTAAATCCGTTTTCAATTGTCCATTTTTTTAATTTGTCGATGCATAGTTGGAGTTGACAATTATATGGATATGTCTTGAGCTATATGCAATTAAAAAATCATCTACATATAGTGAGCAATCCACACCTTGGTTTATGCATGTAACGATATTGTTAATCTTTAGATTAAACAATGTTACAGATAAAATACTTCCCTGTGGTACTCCAGTTTCCTGCTCCTTAATATCAGAGAGGCATGTTCCTACACGGACATTAAATAATCTATTATTGATAAAGTTGTTGATGAAGATGGGTAGTCTTCCTTTCAGTCCGGCTTCTTTGAGATCTTTCATGATACCATACCACCATGTGGTATCGTAAGCTTTTTCCAGATCAAAGAATATAGCAGTCATATGCTTTTTTTGTATAAATGCATTTCTGATAAAGGTTTACAGTCGTATTAAGTGGTCTGTAGTGCTCCGTTGTTTTCGGAAACCGCATTGAAGGTTGGTTAATATTTTATTTGTTTCAAGAAACCACATTAGTCTGGTGTTTATCATTCTCTCCATCGTCTTGCACACACACAGCTTGTTAGAGCTATGGGGCGATAATTAGAGGAGTCAGATGCATCCTTCCCTGGTTTTGGTATGGGAATGACTGTGGCTTGTTTTCATATAGCTGAAAGGTTGTCATTGATCCAGATATCATTAAGAATGGAAAGTAAGTATTTTAATGGTTGATCTGGTAGTTGGTTCAGGAATTCATATGTTATCTCATCTGATCCTTCAACCGTGTTATTAGCTTTTTTTAATGGATCCTTTAGTTCTTGAACGGTAAAAAATTTATTATAAACTTCTTCATTATTACTTTTAAAGTGTAGGTCGTTTTTTTTATGATTCATGTTTAATAGTCTGGAATTTTTTATTGTAATTTTTGGATGATGAATTATTTGCAATAGTGTCTGCAAGCATGTTGGCTATGTCCTTTTTTTCGGTTATTTTTTTATTGTTTATACAGAGGTGGTTGAGAGGGGAACTGGTGTTTTTTCCTGATATTTTCTGTATCATTTTCCATATGGTTTTGTCTTTGGTGCTATTGTTGATTTTGGACACAAAGTTTTTCCATGATTCACATTTGGCTTCTTTTATTGTTCGCTATGCTTTAGCTCTGCATATTTTGAAGTTGTTTAAATTCTGAGTAGTTGGTCGGTTGTTGAATTTTCTTAATGCAGCACGTCGTAGCCTGAAAGCCTTTTTGCAATCATCATTAAACCAGGGCCGATTATACTTAATTGATACCTTTGTTTTCGGTATGCATTCCTCAGCTATTGAGATGATGGTATCTGTAAAGTGAGTGATTGGATCTTTCACATGTTTTCCAGATAAGAATTTGTGTTCACATAATGATTTGAATTTATTCCAGTTACCTTTTTTAAGGTTCCAACGAGGAATTTTTGAGTTTGTTTCAGGACCAAAGTGTTCTAATATTATTGGGAAGTGGTCGCTCCCACAAGTGTCCTTGTGCACTGTCCAGTTGTAATCCATAAAGATACTAGGATCACTTATAGAGAGGTCAATTGTTGAGTATGAGTTTGTAGCAGAGTGAATAAAGGTTGGTTTTTTGTTATTATATATGGATAAGTTGTTGTTGATAATATTTTCTATAATAATTCCTTTTCTGTCTATGTCTGAACATCCCCAACTAACATTATGATTGTTAAAGTCACCTAATAATATGGAGGGGCAAGGAAGTTGGTTGATAAGTTTTTCTATCTCTGTTTCATCTATAGGGTCATTTGGGGTAGATAGATGGAGCAGATTGTGACTGTTCTATGTAGGGTGGTTGTGGTGGCAATTGCCTGTAAATTAGTTTATAGATTTATTTGGCTTTGTGCTGTGTTTTTGTTGATGAGAATAAATGTTCCTCCAGAAGCTCTATTTGGATTATTTGTTGTGTGGTTATATTCAGTGAAGTTACGGAGATCGATAGTTTCAGATGGTTTTTAAAAAATCTCTTGTAGGCATATTATAGTAGGGCAGAGATTAGATGTTAGTAGAAGTAATTCATTCTTGTTGGCTTTTATACTTCTGCAGTTCCATTGGATTATTTTGTTAGCCATAGTTTAGTTTTATGTTTTTGATTTCCTTTTATTTTATTAAGAATAACAGTGGTTGTTTTCTACTATTTGATTATGGGGGTTCGGAGGCTCCGTTGTCTGTTTCCATTATTTCCAAGGATTTAAATTTGTTTTGATCTGTAGTTCTGGTTTTTGATGTGGAGCGAGGTCTGTCTTTTTTGGGTTTTTCATTTATTTTCTGTTTGGTTGGTGTGAGATTTGATTTTTTTTCTTTGCGGAGGGTACTAGGTGATTGTTCTTTTGGTTTTGGGATGTTTTTAGTTTGTGTGGGTTTTTTGTTAGAGGATTGCGTTTGATTTTTGGGATCTGGTGGGATTTTATTTTCAACTGTTTGGTAGTTATTTTCAAGTACAATTTGAGTTGACGGCAGTTGCTGTAAAGTGGCCCTCAATGCCTCAACTAGTTCTTGAAGTGATTTTATGAGGGTAGAGATTTCCTTTAGTTTAATGTTTTCTATTGCATATGATCTAGTTGGTTCTGTTGTAGTGGCTGTTTCAATGATTTTTCTAGCTTCGTAAAACTTATGTTTTTGGTATATTTTAGTTTGTTTATTTTTTTTTTTCTTTGATCCAGTTTTGACAAAGCAATGAGTATGTTGGATGGTTCTCACCACAGTTTGGGCATTTTATATTTCCTTGGCATTCTGTTTCCTGGTGCAGTATTCTTTGAAGTGGCCAAATTTTTGGCAGTTTAGGCAGCGAAGTGGTCTGGGGATATATGTATCTACTTTAATGTTAATATATCCAATCTTGAGTTCAGTTGGTGGGGTGGGAGTATTGAAAGTTAATATGTATGTATTGGTGTTTATTGTTTGTTTGTTTCTTTTTATTGTAATTCTTTTAGTATCTATAACTTTTTATTTTTTTAGGTTTGTTTTTATTTCTTCTAGAGAGCAGGTGTTTAATTCTGGACATCCAATGACTCCCTTTGAGGTGTTGAGGGTTTTGTGAGGGTAAGCTTTGATGTTTATATCATGGAACTTTGTCCATGTTAAAATTTCTTCAGCACTACTTTTAGTAGATACTTGTATGAGTAAAGTTCCATTTTTTAATTTTTTAATTTGTTTTCAGATTTTAGTTGATAATTTTTTCGATTATGAATGGGGACATTTTAGTTATTTGTGTGTTATCTTGCGATTCCAAGATTATATACTCCGGAAAGTTTGTGTTTTCATCTTCATCACTTTCTGGATGGGGTCTTTTAATTTTTTTGGAAGCCATAGAATATTTTTTTTTTTTTTCATAATCCTTGCTCCCACCCTCCTCGGAGCCCTAAATTGGGAGATGGTTGGGGGGAAACCCATTCGCCCAAGCATCTCAGGAATACAATGATGATATACTCAAACAGTGAGTATAGCTGCTTATGACGATTTTTTTCATTTCCTCGGATCCAGCAAGGTATAGAAAGGGTTAGTTGTCAATAGCATCAGTTTTCACCATCTGATTGGCCCTTGTCATCACCTTCTAATGATGGTATGTGTGTGTGTGTGTGTGTTTTTTCATAAGTGTAATGTGTTTGTATTTCTCTTTTTGTGGGGGTTTACTATTATTAAGGACTATCATGACTAGCCGGTTGATCGGGTCGAGCCTGCCCAACTGCCCGTCTAGCCGAAGTAAGGGCCAAAGTGGAGTGTTGCTAACTCACGGCCACTTGGTTCTGAGGTCATAAGGTGCTCAGCCACCAGGATCCCGTTCTAAGACATTACGTGTCGCCACCTACGGCCAACAGGTGGCCCCATTGAGGGACTTTTACTCTCTGCAGGAGGGCAGTCGGTGTATTCTGATACTCCGACTGGGTCTGGGAGTCAAGGGTGGAGGAGAATAAAATAAAAAGGAGAGGGAGAGGGGCTGTTGTTTTTGGTTTTGCAGAACAAAATTAAGTTTTACAAAAAAAAGATCAGAAAACAAAAAATGTCAATGTAGGTGAATTTTGTCTCAGGAAGCCAAAGGACAAACTGATATGGTAGCACCAGTTAAACAGCAAGATATTTATTCACATTACACTTAAATTTCTGCATGTTGATACAATTGGGGGAAGCGGGAGACAGGAGGGAATTCCAACGTAAGTGATTTGAAGAAAGCGATTAGAAAATCTGTACCTAGAGACATCTACACATACATAACAGAAAAGAATAGACACTAAGTGAAATATTTTTCTTAAGATTAATATACGCTTATTTATATTTATAGATAAGAATAGTGCTGAAATAACTTAGAGTATCTCATTAAAACTGCATCTAACAGCATTGAAGCATGCCGCAAACCAAATGAGCATCAGACCTATCAGAATTTATGCAAGAACGAATCATGGGTCAACATGAAGGTGGTCTTAGTCAATGCAAAAAAGCAGGAAATCTTTGAATAGTCCTTTCTATTGTTGATAGAGTGATTGTACAATTCACAAGAGAGGACAAAGAGTGCACAAAACCTCATCCAGGTCGATCCGGACCCTCTGAAAGAACTTTGTGCTTTGTGAAATGTTGAAGAGAATCCTTGATGCAAAACCCCTGACATTGCAACACAAGTTGGTGTTAGTCACAGAACAGCTGTCAGGTATCTTCACAAGCTGGGCTACTATAGTAGAGCTTCATCTTGCCAATATCAAGCGCAGAAAAAATTGGGCTCATGAGATGGTGGAAAGACCTATGACCTTTTGGACCAATGTCATTTTCTCTGAAGAATCAGGAGTTGCATTATTTCCTGACAGTGGAAGGATATGGGTATATAGGCTCCCTCAGCAAGAGTTTACCTTAAAAAGACTGCAGACAATGCTGAAACATGAGGGTTTCTTGGTTATGGTTTGGGGTACAATTTGGAGTGATGGTCGCTCAGACCTGGTGGAGTGCGAAGGAAATATTAATTCTGCTAAATATGTTTCAAAATTACATGAAAGACTAATATTCTGAAGTGATAATATGAACCAAGTTAACTCCCTATTTATGGAAGATGGAGCTCCTTGTCACTCTGCTAGGGTGACACAACATGGTTGAGCCAAAATGGGATTAATAAACTATGGCTGTCAGTCCCCGGATATGAACCCAATTGAAAACCTTTGGGGCATTATTAGATCAGAACCTTTGCAAAAAGAAAAGGAAGCCATTTTCTAAGCCTGAACTTTTAGCATTATTGCGTCAGACATGGCAAGAAATTCCTCCAGATGATATTCGTCAACCGTCGCATCCCTCTGCCTGTTCTACAAGTATTTTAATGGTGAATACTCTGACAAACTACAAGCACTTGTACCCCTTCGACGTAAATACCCCCGACAAACTCAACAAGCATCTAAATCCCACCTCTACACAGTAGAGATCCCTAGATGTAAGAAAGCCTTCTACTCCAATAGTTTCTTTCCAGAACTGCTAGACTTTGGAACTCCCTTCCAAGATTCTGCTTTCCCAACATGCAAGTGTAATGTGAACAGACATCTTGATACTCAACTCCCCACATAATATCCCTGCAACTTATGTCCCTGATAGTAGCCCCCTACATCGAAGTAGTACTGCGTCTTGTTTGGAGTGAAAATGAAATTTAAAAAAAAAAACGAAATGATCAATACCATGCCTAGCATTAAAAATAGGAAAGGGAATGTCAACCAAGTATTAGTTATAAAATTTGTGACCATGTATTTTTGATTTTGTTCTATACATTACATTTTTATTGAAATAAACGATTTCTATAAGTGTCTATTCTTTTCTGTCATGTCTGTGTATAGTGAAAGTGGTGTAATTTTTCTGCTAGTTAGGTTAGTATTGGAAATATTTTTGTTGATGAGAACAAGTGCTGTAAGTTCATTGGAACAGATTCTGTGAAAGTACTTCTTAAAACAAACACAGGGATGCAACACGGTGATGATCTGACAGATGCTGGAGCTGTACAGACAGTGAAAGACCTTTTTTGGAACGATTAACTGGAATCGGAAAAATCGGAGCTTTTTGGGGTATCGGAATCGGGAAAAATTGAGCCGATTTTCTGAGACCAAAACCGAATCCTTTAATTATCTATTTTATTTTTATAAAACGTCTTCCATTGCTCGTAATAATAATAATAATAAATATTTATTGATTTAAACTTCTAATAAGACTAAAATCTCTAAATCACACCCTCACAAGTGTGTTTTTACATGTAATTGGGACAAAGTAACTTTATAGTAAAATATTTAGAGATTTATAAAGAATCGGAATCGGTAATTGTATCGGAATCAAGAAAATTATTGGAATCATCCCATCACTACAGCATACCCAAGCAGATTAAATAAAGCGTTGAGTTCCCTAGTACAAAAAAGGTCAGAGGTTACATTAGTTGAAGTGTCGTGAATATAACAAACAAGATAAGAATAGTAGTCGAAATAAATGCATCTTTTTAATGAACTGATGTGAATTAAATTAAGATATTAACATGGATTTAAAATTAAATTTATGAAAACTTATTATGAAAACATATTTGGAATAAAAATACAAAAAACAAAACAATAATAAAAAAAAATGTGTTTCATGTGGAAAAAGTCTCTAAGAAAGATTGTTAATTCAGGGGAACAAGAGACAATAAATGAACTGTTAACCTTTTATAAAATCATTGATCAAGCAAATATATATACCTATTTACAATGCCTCCCCACGGGACAGAGTTAGACACCAGGGTCGTTTTTTAACGCGGAGAAAAGGTACAAAAATAAAAACTGTCTTAGTCGTGAAGGATTTCTCCTCCACTGAAAGAGAACGAGAAATGGAAGTGCCACATCTGAAGAACAGATACTACACTTTGATCTTGGCCAAAAGACCAAAACGAGTCACATAATGACAAAGCATTTGAATAACAAACATTGCAGGAAAGAAAAAAAAAAGGTATGAATGAAAGATTGCATGAGGTATGAAACACACACAACAGGTAAACACAATATACAACATCTAAATATTTTTTTTTTGATTGTAATTCATCATTAATATTTATAAATACATATATGAATGATAAATAACAAATATAAAAAAAAATGCAATCATAGATGTTATTTATTGTGTTTAGCTGTTTGTCAAAAAGAAAAAAAAAATGAATTCTTACTGAACGATTACATGATGTATGAAATATACACAAAAGGTGAACACAATACATAATATCTAAGGGGACATTTACTTTTGGATTGTAATTTAACATTTATATATATATATATATATATATATATATATATATATATATATATATATATATAAAAGCATTTCAGCCCGGCGTTGCCCAGGTGTTTGGAGGTGTATGTTGAGAAAAAAGAAGAAAAAAAGCGGTAAATTTTTTTAACTTTGACCCCTATTAATAACCCCTTAACATTTATTGTTTTGGGCTCAAATCAAGTTATTAATCATGTCCAAGGAACCTCTATCTAAAATTTCAATTGTTTATACCCAAAATTGGTGGAGGAGTTTGGTAGAGTTCTCAAAGGTCAACTCGTTGAACTTTGACCCTTTAATAGCCAAATTTCTGGCCGAAAACGGATTACAAAGATTTCCCCAAATCTCAGTACCCTGTATACCAAATTTCGAGTCTGTAGACTGAAAAGTGACAGATACTAAAATAGTAACTAGAAATAATTAGCATTTTAAAACAGAAAAAAAAGCAATAAAACCTACCTTTATCAGTTAATTGATAAAAGCAAAGTGCACTATTTGCATCAACCGAGTGTAAATATAACAGCACAAATATATCCAAGAGCATGTGTATGCATGTATATTTTCATGTAAATGGAATACAATTCAGTTCTATTGTAATACTGTATAATTTTGGCAACAAACTAAAACTATAAATCATTTAAAGACCGCAAAGTTTTTGTTTTTTTATTAAATGTGATTGGCTAGCCATATGACTGCTGACTGTACTTGTTAGTGTATGCTGTACCCGTCACTCTCAATAAAAACAATGAAGAAGAAAAAAAAAAAGAAAGAAAAAAAAAGCCGGCCATCCACAAAAAAAAGTCAATGAATTTAGACATGTTAGTCAGCTAAATGAGTGAACAGGTTTTTCAGTAGTCAGATGTCTAGGTTGGGTTGGTTAAGTTGCTATCTGCAATCAATGCTAAAACAACAAAAGTTATAACAATAGATTAGAGGCAAGCTTCCAATTTATTTTATTTTTAACAAATTGTTCTTTTTTTATTTTCATGTATGAGATAAAAAGGGTTCAAGACATTAAAAGGTGTCATTATTAATCATTTTTTTACGCATTTCATAAAATAAAAACAAATGTTATAATCTTTAAGTTAAAATAATCAGCACGGTTGAAATGTTATTATTGATTAAAATAAGAGATGCCCAAAATGAAAAAAAAAAAAAAGAAAAAAAAAGAAAATTACGTTTCAGATTTTTTGAGATGAGGATTAATCATTTGGATTCTTCAAGCTCATCATTTCACAACTTTTCAGTCGATGTAACCTCCGATCTTCTTCAGGTATATTTTGTCAAACTCAGGAATCTACATGGAATTTTGAATGGAACTTTTATTTAAACCATGAGAGTAGCATGCTTTCATTCCATGAGTAGAGTTCTAAATAATTTGCAATTGTATTTTGAGTGTTAGTCACAACGACTTGTGGCATAGTGGACAGAGTTCCTGGTAGAATTCAATTGTAAAGTTATACAATTCTAGAGGTGAAGGTTCAATTCTCAAAATATAATTGCAAATTAATTAGGACTTCTACCTAGTCATGGCCGATAGACAAAAAAGCATACTACTCCTGTGGATTAAATAAAAGATTTTGTTCAAAATTCTGTGCAGATTCCAGAGTTTGACAGAAAGATTCCCAGAATTCGACAAGATACAGCTGGAGAAGGTCGGAGGTTACATCGGCCAAAACGTTGTGAAAGTAACACTCAAGAGGAGAACAGTAGTCCAACGAATAAAAAAAAAAAACTGAAAATACAGAAAAATCAAAACAGATTTTATTTTTCTTATATATAAATCCTTATCTGTAGATTGGGAAAGAACAAAAAAAAGCAGCAGAATGTAAAGTTCAAAAAGATTATCAAGAAGAAATACATAGATTTTTACTTATAAATTAAAATTTGTAAAGACTAAGAGCAACTCAAGTATATGGGTTAACGAAGTAGATAATTTGACAATTATATGTTGATGAATATGAAGAGAGGATAATAATGAATGCAATGTGTTGCAATATTTTTGGTATAATTGTTGTGAGAGTATCCTGTACCTCTCAACTCAAATGACAAAGTCAGAATGACCTAACAGCCCTTATCAAGGAGTGTTCTAGCTCTGCAAAATATGCTAAGTAACCTTTCTGGCATTCTCTGGTGAGGGTGTCTCAAACAACAAGCAATAAACTTGTTCTGCCGGAAGGCAAGGCAAACCTCCTAGGGCTACTCAGAATGTATGCCTCAGCTAGACAGCTAAAAGGCCAATGAAATTTCAGTGGCTCTACACTTAACAGAATGAATAACATTTTTTATTTATGAGGACGGTTTATGACAAATGTTTATTAAAATTAGAGTTGAAGATGGCCATGTTGTAGCTCTCAGAGAAGCAATCTTGTGGTAACATATCACAGATGGTAAGTTCTTGAAAAGAAACTGTACATGGGAATTCTATTTGATGTTAGGCATACATAGGAAGAAAGGAAACTTCTCTGCAGTGGTGATAGAGAGATGAACTTGCTGTGAAAGTTTTATCATAAGGAGGATACTGAAGATCAGTTGAACAGCTTACAAAGAAATAACAAGAAAGCAATGAAAGACTAGCATATCTCTTCAGAGAAAAAAAAGAGACTGAAGAGAAGAAACCATCCCCGTGAGATTGTGAAAACAAATGAACACATATCTAAAGAAATGGCAAAAACACTAGAGGATGACCTCCAATCTGTAGTGGAATGGGGACAAAAATGGATGGTCACACTCAATGCTGCCAAGACTAAACTGGTTTCCTTCAATAATTACAAGAAACCTTCTCTGCCACCAATAGCAATGGCCAGTGACTCTTTATCTAAGAGTACATCTTTCAAACTGCTTGGCCTAACATTCAGGAAAACATGAGTTGGAACAATTACATTGAAAGCATTGCCAGAGCCGCTGCGAAGAAGGTAGGCTCTCTCTACCGTGCTAGAAAACTACTAACACCCGAAAGTATCCTGTACCTCTATAAGGCCACTATTCGCCCATGTATGGAGTATTGCTGTCACATTTGGGGTGGTGCATCTGCTACTAGTCTCTTGCTCCTAGACAAGGTTCAAAAGAGAGTCGTCAATCTGATAGGCCCTGAACTGGCATCTAAGCTTCAGCCTCTGTCCCATCGACGAAATGTTGCATCCCTCTGCCTGTTCTACAAGTATTTTAATGGTAAATGCTCTGGTGAACTGCAGACACTTGTGCCCCCACGACGTAGACACCCTCGACAAACCCGACAGGCAGTTAAATCCCACCCCCACACAGTAGAGATCCCTAGATGTAAAAGATTTTTCTACTCCAGTAGTTTCTTCCCTAGAACAGCTAGACTCTGGAATTCCATTCCAGGTCCCTGCTTCCCCAACTGTACTGACATGCAGAAGTTCAAGTGTAATGTGAACTGGCATCTTGCTGCCCAAATCCCAACATAGTACCCCAGTAATTGTTGCCCCTGATAGTAGCCCCCTACACCAAAGTGGCAATGTGCCTTGTTTGGGGTGAAAATGTAATTAAAAAAAAAAAAATTAGTTTTAAACTACCAAGGTACGAAATGGTGTTCTGAGCAGTACCTCCCCAAATGTGTCAGGAGTACTCCATCCTCCATCTTAGGATCTATCTTATTCTTACATAGTGTTTGAGATAAATTTTCTATATATTTTTTTTCAGAACCATTAGAAGTTATTTAAAAATGTTAACATGCAATAGTTGTTTCCATTTACTATTGGTGAATCCGAAAGCTGGAGACGACTAGAAAGCACTATAATATCGGAAAAATATGACCTGCATCAAAATGATTTATACTGGATTGAAAAATTCAGTAATTTTAACTGCAGCTCAGTGTTTTTTGAATATCTTCAAAGCAATAAGTGTCAACTTTATCCCGAACATACTCTATAGGTAGAGGATTGCATCAGGAGTCAGTAAGATACTTTCTGGAGCACTAGAATGATTCAACTATTTTTTCAACAACCTTAACAGAGTGGATGTCAGTCTTCCCTTTTAGATGTGGAGTGCAAGTCAGTCCTAACAATTTATCAAAACAAGAGTTTTCCTCAATAAGAAATCCATTCATTCGAACATGAACATTGGTGATGAAAAGAGAGAAGCGTAATTTAGGTGTTAAAATTAACAAGCCACTTTTTTCTATTGCACCAAACGCTTCAGATCAGAAGAGAGAATCAGCAAAATCTTGATCACCAATGCTCTTTGATGTGCAGCCAAAGACAATTGTATTATCAACATTGATGTCAACAAATCACCCCAGAATATTATTTAGAAAATCATTAATGGAAATCAGGAAGAGAGTTGAGCCTAGAATGGATCCTCGAAGTAAGCTGGTATTGATACTATGTGCTTCAAATTTCTGACAATCAACAATTACTTTTATAGACGGATCAGAAAGAATTTGATGGCTGAGAAAAAATTGCCAGATATTTTATAACTAGCAAGTTTTTGAAGCAGTCTTTTGAACCAGAACTTATCAAAGAGTTTTGATATATCAAAAGCTGTTGACCTAGAAACAAAGACCCACCATCAATAAGATTCACTGATTGTATGCAAATATTGCAGCCACTATGTTATTAGTTGATCTTGCAGTACAAATTCATATTGTTTGTTGTTATTTGTTGTAGGGTATTTACCCTAGATGGGTTGAACTGGCTTCCTCCAAAGGAGAAAGTGTCAAGGGGGTATTAAATTCACACGCTATCTTCAGTCACGTGTAAAATTGAATTATTTTTACATTCTGACAACTCTGAAAAAAAAAATCTTTTGCTGATTTTTATAATCTATATAAATAAAACAGTAGATGTATGCATGTGTGTGTCTGTGTAAAAATATTTAACCGATAAACTCTTTAACTACTGGTCACATAACACTGAAATTAACAAGAAATAGTTATTACACACTAAGGATGGTTTATACAGAAAAAAGTCTTTGTTTGAATGAATAATGCGTGCAGAAATATGTTGGCAAGTGAAATGCAAAATGTTTATTTCAACTTGGTGACATATTCCTATTACCTTTGCGCATGTGCAAATTTATTTATAGTTTGAGGTGGTTTAATTTTAAATCTTTCTTATCTATCTGTCGGGTTAGCTCAAATGGTAGGGAATGCGGATGGCATATTAAAAAAAACAAGTTATGCGTATAGATATACGCATAACTTTTTTTTTTTTTTAATATTCAATGCAAATGAGTAGATGTACAAATAACTTTTTTAATATTCAATGTAAATGAATAGATGTACAAATAACTTTTTTAATATTCAATGCAAATGAGTAAATGTACAAATGTACTCTTTAAATTTGCCGACTTCACAATAAATGATTTTTGTGCATATTGTTACTTTTGTTTTTACTTTTCAAAGAATAAACATTAAAGAGTAGTATCTGTTCTTATAATTTTTTCTGTTGCCAGTCATTGAAGCGAAATCTTCCTAGACTGCTACAATTTAAATGTTTATTCCAATTTTGAGTTGCCCTGTCTTTGATATTAGTATTTGCCAATCAAACCATATATTTCGTTTTTGTTTATTTGTAGTGCTACTATGTAGGTAGCAAAGCAAATACATATAGTATGTTATTTAAATGTGTTTCCTTAGTGTAGAAGAATTTCTATTTCACTGACCGAAAAGAGAAAACAGTGTACAACGTGTTGGAAATATAAAAAAAAAATAAATAAATAATCCTAACATATTAAAATTGAGAGGAGTGGTAAGTGACGGTCATGAAACGCACTGCATGTTAAAATGAGGTTAGTATTACATTTGAAATCCGAAGAAAAACACATTTTTTAAATGAATAAACACGCAAGTGTCAACATCACAGAAATCCACTTAAAAAAAAACAAAAATAAATAATTGCATAAATATATATAAGAATTAACAAAAAAGCTCTAAGTATCTTTAGGAAAACTAAAAATATTTTATAAACAGATAAAATGACTTTGAAACTATACTAAGATGCAAATTAGATTTTTAAAAATTTGACTTTTTTTCTTATTAATTTCGAATAATAAAATATCCATTATCAAAAAGGAAAGTTTTTGTTTTTTTTGTTTTGTAAATAAAATGTCTGTTGCTCATGTTTGTCGAGGATGTTTAAAAATAATCTAATGATTTTTAAAACATTTGCATCTTAACATGGTTTCAAAATACATTTTGTCTGTTAAATTAAAATTTTTAAATTTAAAATAAAATTTTTTTTTAAGATGCTTCTAAGAGCTTTTTTGCCAATTCTCATTACAATACAACGACCATGCAACTAAAAATAAGTTCAAAATAAGGAAATTTTATCCACACTAAAGCATGCAATATCATCTGCACAGAGCCTCGATATAATAACACAAGTTACAGACATTTGCAACCCCCCCCCAAAAAAAAACTTTCCTTTGCTGATAATTGAAATTATTATAGACAATTACTTATAAATATATATATCCGTATCCCTGTTTGTTCACAATGTCATATAATTGCATATATATACACACATACTATGAAGTCAAGGAAGTGGGGGAAAGCCTGCTAGTTATATATATATATATATATATATATATATATATATATATATATATATATATACACACACACACTACCAGGCTGCCCAGCATTGCCCAGTCATAAAATATGCTTAAATATATTTTGATTAATGCAAATTTCGTATTTACTTATAGGACCAAGTAAAGAATAGATACCCCGTAGCAGACGCCGCCGCCTGGCGGTGCCAGGCACACATTTCAACTAACACCGGTGATTCGACCTTGACATTGGCACAAGCACATGGCGTCGGTTGTTTTTAAACACGTCAAATAGCAAACATGCTTGAATATTCACCAGCATTTTTTTAAAAATATATTTATAAAACCTTTGAAGATTTAAAAGAAAAAGTATATATTTACAAAACATTTTTTAAAATAAGTAACAAAACGAACGTATTTAAATAAAAGATATTTAAATAAACGGGTGTCTCTTTCTGTTTCGGATTTTTGCGATCAAGATTGATTTTTATGTACCGTGTTTTGTGGGGGTAGGGGTGGGGGGTTCTGTGTGCGTTTTTAAGACAATTCAATATTTATTCTTTAAAACATTAACTTCAGCGACAATTAATATATTTTCAAAATAATATTTTTAAATATTACATTTTTACGAATATTCGCGAGCAAGATTTTTTTAAAAATAAAAGATATTTCAATAAATGGGTGTCTTTCTGAGTGCGTGTTTAATATATTTACAGAACTTTTTAATAACTATTTTATTCTTTTTATCAAACAAAAATAGAACTTTTATAATGACATATATATTATGGACTGTTTCGAAATTTTAAAATTAAAGTTAGTTTTATTTAAAAAAAAAAAAGACAAAGTGTTTTTTTTTTTTTCAATTAAATTATAAACTTTATTTGAACTTTCAACAAACTTTTACAGACATAAAAATAGACTTTATAGATATTTTATAATAATTTTTTAAAAATATATTTAACGAAAAGTTTTTTTTTATCATTTCATTGTTGAATAAAATTTCAAAGTAATAAATGGTGAAAAAAATATCTCGAAAAGAAAAAACACCTTGTCTTTTTTTTTTGTTTTAAATAAAACTTTAATTTTAAAATTTCGATGTTTGAAAAACAGTCCATAATATATATTTCATTATAAAAGTTCTATTTTTGTTTGATAAAAAGAATAAAACAATTAATAAATAAAAACAAACAAAAAAAAAACAACAGTCCATTAAGTTCAAATAAAGACTGTTTGAATAAAACTTATAAAAAAAGGTCCATTCTATACGGTTTTGGCCATTGTTTTTGTACGTTTTTAATACAATTCAATATTTATTTACAGTGTGATGTATGTCGGTGGTCAGTGAAGGAGAAATCCTTTTAGGCCGAGGCAATTTTTTATGCATAATAAAATCACAAGTATAAACAATCGAGATAAAAAAAATATATTATTTTATTCACATATCTTTTTATAACTTTTATTTTTATAAAGATGAAATGTAGTATATCACAAGATAGAATAGAAATCTTTTTATAATTTTTATTTAAAAAAAAAAACGCACTCAGAAAGACACCCATTTATTTAAATATCTTTTATTTAAAAAAAAAAATCTTGCTCGCGAATATTTGTAAAAATTGAATATTTCAAAATATTATTTGAAAAATATATTAATTGTCGCTGAAGTTAATATTTTAAAGAATAATTAAATAAATATTTGTCTTAAAAACGCACACAGAACCCCACCCCCACAAAACACGGTACATAAAAATCAATCTTAATCGCAAAAATCTGAAACAGAAAGAGACACCCATTTATTAAAATATCTTTTATTTAAATACGTTCGTTTTGTTACTAACTTAAAAAAAAATGTTTTGTAAATATATACTTTTTCTTTTAAATCTTCAAAAGTTTTCTAAATATATTTAAAAAAAAAAAATTGCTAGCGAATATTCGAGCATGTTTGCTATTTGACGTGTTTAAAAACAACCGACGCCATGTGCTTGTGTTAATGTCAAGGTCGAATAACCGGTGTTAGTTGAAATGTGCGCCTGGCACCGCCAGGCGGTGTCGTTTGCTACGGGGTATCTATTCTTTACTTGGTCCTACTTATATATTATATTGGACCCAATATATATATGGTAATGATTTAAAAAAAAAAAAAAAAAAAAAAAAAAAAAAAAAGATTTGTGTGCCACTACCGAGAATCAAAACCAAAACGTTTAGCTTACGATTTACTTTTTTCCTTTAATATTAATGTCTGAGCTATAAAGACATGTTTGTTGCAAGGCAAAAAATTAAAACATGAACCAATAGCTATTACGTTATGCATGCATATTTGTAATGCCCTCGTTCGACCTTCACCTAGCAAATTCTATTTTTTTAATTTTCATACTTATGCACCAATTTTCCCTGGCTAAAACCCAACTATAAAGTTTTGGATACGTTCGAATACCTTATATATTAAATTTCTTGTCTGTGGACTAAAAACTGACAGAGGAGTTTGGTAGGAAATGTTTTTTAACAAATATATATGCATACATAAATATATATAGAAAGAGGTTTGTGTTTACTATAACCTTTTTACACAAATATTACGCAAGTATAAATCATGTAGAATATCTGCATGAATATAATTACACGTAATAGTTAACTAAAGATGATCACCCCAGAAGAAAACAGAAAAAACTAAAAGGGAATTAATTAAAATGAATGTTTAAAAAGAACATGCAAATTAGCTAGATCTTTTGCAGATGAATGCAGTTCCATGATCCATATATAAGAAAGTTGTATTTTATTTTTAAATAAATAGAAAAAAGTGTTTTTAATATGAATATCAATACACAAGGAAAAAAATATTATAGAAGTATAGACAGACGTGTGTGTGATTACATCATATGTGATGTCATAGAAAAAACAGTTTAAAAAGGAGGGAGGTGTCAAAAATGAAAATAAAGATTCCCGGTAAATGCCGGGTAGATTATATATATATATATATATATATATATATTGTAATTTATAAAATATATATGGCGATTAAGCTACACTGAATATTCGGCGTTTCATCCACTCTAGGATTCGTCAGGCTTATGCGCGAATTCTGTGGTTGTTTATTGTTTTTATATGGTCCTCTTCTGTTGAGGGTTTTAGTTAGCCAATCAGATTTCTAGTATCCACCGCGCCCCTTCCTATCAGCCAATGGGCATGCATTTTATCGAACAAAGGATCTGTTTTAAAACTAGTTTAGTGGTTTAAGGCAGACATCTTTCTTTTTTTTTCTTATATATATATATATATATATATATATATATATATATATATATATATATATATACATACACACATATGTGTACATACATATATGCACATATATATACATACATATATGTGTGATCGTTTATGTATATTCATGTTTATTTAATTTATTTATTTTCTATTGTTTTTGTTAGTTTTAAAACTATTTTGTATCGCTATCCTAGAGGAAATTTTATTTTGTGAACAGTTATTTGCTATTTCTCTTCTACAGTTTAATAGATTTTGGGATTCTTTAAAGTACAGGATAGCAAATTTTTCATGAAGGCATAATTTACATGGGTCGTCTAAATTCCTACACGTGGGAGCTTGTCTTATTTTCCATTCGACTACCGGCGAATGTCCGCTTTCTTTGAGTTCCCACTATTTATTCGCTAGTGTTGTTTTTATACGGTGTTTTTTATTGTTGAATGTACTTTTGTGGTCATAGTATCGGGTTTTGAAATCTAAGGAAGCCATGCCTACGTAATATTTCTTGTTATTCGGGTTTTCTTTCGCAAATATTGTTGTCTGATAAACTACGCTTTTTGTTAGACATTTATTTTGAACTGGGCAAAGTGTGCGATGTCTACAGTTGCATTTATCTTGTTCGTTATTAGTATTTTTATTTATGGTATGGTTGTTCTTGTCCGGGATTGGTTTGTTGTTATTATTCTTGTTATTATTATTATTCTTGTTATTATTATTATTTCTGCTAGTGTTAGTTTTATTTTTATCATGGTGTCTACTTTTTTTATTTTGTTGTTGTTTACATTGTTTTTATTTAGTATTTTGTTATTATGTGCTTTAATTATCATCTCTAAATTTTCGCAACAACTGTAGGATAACTTTATGGTATTTTTATTGAAGATTTTGTGTAAGGGGTTGGTTGCGGGAAAGTGTTTTTCAATAAGATCTAGAAATTTCTTGCCAAGTTTTGTTTTTAACATTTGATTGTATGGGACCGTATAACAGATTATAGTTATTTTTCTTCTATTTTTAATTTTATTATAGTTATTGGTGTTTTGTTGCTTATATTTGATATCAATATTTTTGTATCCACTATTCTTTAGGGCTGTTTCGTAGATATTGGTTGACCTGCTAAATGCATTTTCATCGCTTGAGTTATTACTGAGTCTACTTACGATCGAGATAGGAATGTGTTTTATAATTGATGGTGGGTGATTGGACTTGGGGTTTACGTAAATTGGAGCAGCGTTATCTTTTAAGAATGATTCATATGTGTTTTTATCTAAGTTTAACGTGACATCCAGGAAGTTTGTTATTTTATGTTAGCTGATACTGCTTTTAGGCCTAATTTTTTCATTTCCTTGTGTATGATTTTCTTAAAGTTTTCTTCCTTGACTTTGTTGGAGTTTTTTTTATCATAGCTAGTCCGTCATCTCTATATAGGCCGATATTCGTAGTATCGAATATGCTTGTGAGGGTATATAGAATGAATAATCCTACAAGATCTGATGCCTCTGCAGAGTGCTTGGCACCCATCGCTAAATCAAACGAATTTTTCATTTTAGTTTTTATCCATTGGTTATTGTTATTTATTAGAACTGATTTTCGACATTTTTTAATGATGTTGATTTCTTCCGAGGATATATCAGTGTATGCCTCGGCAAATTCTAGGGCAATGTTAAAAAGTTCTTCAGATATCGAGGGATAAAAGTCTATGATGTCAAACTGTATAAACGTACATTTATCTTTGTTTTCTATATTTTTAAACCAGGTGATTGCTTCGGTAGTATTTGCCCACTGGTTTAGTTCTAGGTCTTGTTTGATTTGTTTGTTTACTCTAGAAAGTATAGTTTTGCTAATTCTACCTATTTCTGGTTTAGTTGGGTTTATCAGGCGGGTGCTGGGATTATTATTAAAGTCCCATTTGTGGTCTTTAAGCAGAATGTATGCCTTTCTAGGTTTCAATTTGCCAACCTCATCGCTAATTTTTAATTTATCGATAATAAGTCTCCTGTGCGTCATGAGTAAGTTGCTGGAATCTGTGTTAAATACAGAAGTAATCAACCATCTCAACAAAAATAACCTTCTTAGTGACACTCAATATGGTTTCCGTTCTGCTAGATCTACAGCAGATGTGCTTACAGTTATATCTCATAGGATTAGCAAATCTCTCGACGGAGGCAACCTTTCTAGGGCAATTGCTCTTGACATATCTAAGGCCTTTGATAGGGTATGGCATAAAGGTTTACTTCATAAGATCTCTAGCTATGGTATTGCTGGAAATGTCTTCTCAATTATTAAATCATTTCTTTCTGATAGGTTCATAATAGTAGTAGTTAAGGGGCAAAAATCAGAAGCTCACAGTATTAATGCCGGTGTCCCTCAGGGGTCCATCCTGGCCCCAACTCTTTTCCTGATCTACATTAATGATCTTCCAAATCACATCCTTACATCATTCGTAGACATTTATGCTGACGACACTACCATTTATGGTAGCACATCTAAGACAGTAAACGACCAAGTTCTCTCCAATTCTCTCTCCTCTGATCTTGAGCATGTAGTACAATGGGGTAAGGAGTGGCTGGTTACTTTTAATGCATCTAAAATCAAGCTTCTCTCTTTACATCATCTACATTCTGATCCACATCTGGCATCAATTGAAATGAATGGCTCTCGTCTTCAGAAGGCCTCAAGTTTTGACAAGCTTCTTGGCTTGACCATTACTCCTGATCTTAAATGGAACACGTACATCAAATCTGTTGCCAAGGCCGCTGGAAAAATGGTGGGATCTTTCTATCGATCCGGTAGATATCTCACTGCTGATGCTATTCTCTATCTATATAAGAGCCAGGTATGTCCAAGGATGGAATACTGTTGCCACATCTGGGCAGGAGCTGCTAGAAAGGACTTGTCCTGCCTTGATAGAGTTCAAAATAGACTTCGTAGCCTCGTAGGAGATGTCCTTTTCTCTTCCTTGCAACCTCTATCTCACAGAAGAGATGTTGCGAGTTTGTTTCTGATGTATCGTTATTTTCATGGAAAGTGTTCGACTGAGCTTCAATCTATGGTCCCCCCTCGCCAAACTTTCACAAGAAACACTCGTCTAGCTGTAAACACTATCAATAATTCCCCCACTCTTTATCTGTGCCTAAACCTAAACGTAGATTCCATGAACAAAGCTTCTTTCTTAGAACTGCACGCCTGTGGAATTGTCTTCCGTTTTCCTGCTTTTCGGCTGACTACAATATGGTTGTCTTCAAGTCTAACGTAAATAAGTTCTTGATGAGCCGTTCCATATAAGTTATCAAATTTACCAAATTTTCATTACTAATGATTACTATGTTGTCCAATTTCTACTGTACACTCTTTAACCCTTATCCTTGAGTGGCCTCTTGGCCTTGATAATGTGGTGATGCCTATGTAAAAAAAAAAAAAATATGTTTACTTTCAGTATTTATTATATCTATGTAGTCGCATTTGTTTGTGTCTAGTTTTTTGTAGTTTTTTGTAATGTTTTCTGTAATTAGTTTGTTATATTCTTGCTTATCTACTTTCTAAAAGTTTCTGGATTTATCTGCTTTTACAAAGATTTTATTAGAGTTGTTTATGTTTCTAACGATTTTGTGTAGTTTCCGTTGAAAAAAAAAAAAAAATTAGCCATAAAAGCAGACGTATCAGCTAACATAAAAATAACAAACTTCCTGGACGTCACGTTAAACTTAGATAAAAACACATATGAACCATACTTAAAAGATAACGTTACTCCAATTTACGTAAACCCTAAGTCCAATCACCCACCATCAATTATAAAACACATTCCTAACTCGATCGTAAGTAGACTCAGTAATAACTCAAGCGATGAAAATGCATTTAACAGGTCAACCAATATCTACGAAACAGCCCTAAAAAAATAGTGGATACAAAAATATCGATATCAAATATAAGCAACAAAACACCAATAACTATAATAAAATTAAAAATAGAAGAAAAAGAACTATAATCTGTTATACGGCCCCATACAATCAAATGTTAAAAACAAAACTTGGCAAGAAATTTCTAGATCTTATTGAAAAACACTTTCCCGCAACCAACCCCTTACACAAAATCTTCAATAAAAATACCATAAGGTTATCCTACAGTTGTTGCGAAAATTTAGAGATGATAATTAAAGCACATAACAAAATACTAAATAAAAACAATGTAAACAACAACAAAATAAAAAATAAAAAAGTAGACACCATGACAAAAATAAAACTAACACTAGCAGAAATAATAATAATAACAAGAATAATAATAATAACAAGAATAATTAATAATAATAACAAACCAACCCCGGACAAGAACAACCATACCATAAATAAAAATACTAATAATGAACAAGATAAATTCAACTGTAGACACCGCACACTTTGCCCAGTTCAAAATAAATGTCTAACAAAAAGCGTAGTTTATCAGGCAACAATATTTGCGAAAGAAAACTCGAATAGCAAGAAATATTACGTAGGCATGACTTCCTTAGATTTCAAAACTATGACCACAAAAGTACATTCAACAATAAAAAACACCGTATAAAAACAACACTAGCGAATAAATAGTGGGAACTCAAAGAAAGCGGACATTCGCCGGTAGTCGAATGGAAAATAATAAGACAAGCTACCACGTGTAGGAATTTAGACGACCCATGTAAATTATGCCTTCATGAAAAATTTGCTATCCTGTACTTTAAAGAATCCCAAAATCTATTAAACTGTAGAAGAGAAATAGCAAATTACTGTGTTCACAAAATAAAATTTACTCTAGGATAGCGATACAAAATAGTTTTAAAACTAACAAAAACCATATAGAATATAAACAAATAAATAAATTAAATAAACATGAATATACACAAACGATCACACATATGTATGTATATATATGTATATATATATGTGCATATATGTATGTACACATATGTGTATAATATATATATATATATATATATATATATATAAAGAAAAAGAAATGTCTGCCTTAAACCACTAAACTAGCTTTAAAACAGATCCTTTGTTCGATAAAATGCATGCCCATTGGCTGATAGGAAGGGGCGCGGTGGATACTAGAAAGCTGATTGGCTAACTAAACCCCTCAACAGAAGAAGACCATATAAAAACAATAAACAACCACAGAATTCGCGCATAAACCTGACGAATCCTAGAGTGGATGAAACGCCGAATATTCAGTGTAGCTTAATCGCCATATATATTTTATAAATTACTAACTTGCTCTACCTACGTATTGAGCACTTTTGAAGTAAATACTTAAGGTTTATGCATAAATCTATACTTTCGTATATATATATATATATATATATATATATATACTAGCTGTACCCTGTCACGCGTTGCAGTGGCTCAATTTGGTGTGATGGAAAAATTTAATAAAAGAGAAAATGCATGTTTCTTATATTAGTGCAGCAATCCACTGCAAAAAGTGAAAAAGAAGGCGAAACTGAAAAAAATGGTGCTCTTGCAGAATTTGATCTGGATCCTCGAGAGTTTCTGTCAATCATTCATGTTTTGGACTTGACCAACAATCAGTGGATGAAGCCGAACGTAGCAAAAATGTTGAAACGCTAAATGCTTTTTTTTTTTTGTTGTTTTAAAAAATGTGATTTAGTAATTAATATTTGGTTGATGGTGGGGGGAGGGGGGTTACTATACACAGATTCGAAAAAGTCGTCCAAAAACAAATAAATGAAAGCAAAGGTAAGGTAATTTACGTTTCTACCTAATTGGATAATTGTTTAGTGTTTTTATGTAATGTAAAATGTTTAATTGGCTCAAAAAACAGAAATGGTCGCGAATTCTGTTGAATACGTTAAGTTTGGGAAAGTAAGTTGAAAACTAAAAACTATACAAAACAGTGTCTGAAACTCACCGAACATATGTTACCATGACATAAGCTGGCATAATGGATAGGTTTCTGACAGTATTTTGTATAGATTTTTTAGTTTTAACTCACTTTCTCTAACTTAAAGTAATCAACAGTGTCCACCACCATTTGTAGCTTTCAAATACACCAATAAACACTGTTTTTCGAGCCGACTAAACGTTACATTAAATGAAAAGGGTTTATATTACTAAACACAGATACAAAGAAGTTGTCAAAAAATAAATATATAACAAATAAATGTTATCAAAGGCAAGAAAAGTAAGTGTTCTACCTAACTGGATAAGATTTTAGTGTTTTTATGTAATGTATAATCGGTTCAAAAACATTTAATGTTTATCGGTATATCTGAAAAAAAAACAAATGGCGGCAGACTGTATCGAACACGTTAAGTTTGGGGAAATTTTGGGAAAATGAGTTTAACCTAAAAATACTGTTAGGAACTCACTCAATATATGTTACCATGATGTAGGCTGGCATATAATCGGTGGTTTTAAACTTTTGCTCGATACAGGTGACGACTTTTAAAAATCCCTTTTAGTGATTACCTGGTTTGAGGATATTTGTACAACTAAACGGCAAATCTGCTCAAAAAAAAATCCGGTATTATTTTACTTTAAGGCCCGTTTCACGTTCATATATAACGAAATATTTTATTGTAGATTTCGGTGTGCTAAAAACGAATCTGCAAACCGTTTACGTAGCAAAAAAAAAGTTTTCATGACATTCATGAAATTACTTTTTCGAAAAGTGTGTGATCACTTTTCAATGTAAATTTAACTTAGAATGAGCACCCACTTTCTGGCCACCTGAGAGAGGGGCATTTTTCTGTTTCTTGGCTAAAAAGTTTTTTGTTTGATTTCTTTTGCATGGTAATAACCCCTGAACTCTGGGACTATTTTCCATTTAACAGCCGTAGCCTTCGTTTACGCTATGCGTAAGCATAAACGAAAGCTGTTTAGCCAATAAACATGGGAAAAAATCCCCCCTCTCTCAGGTGGCTAGAAAGTGGGTGCTCATTTTAAGTTAAATTTACATGGAAAAGTGATCGCCACTTTTTCGAAAAAGTAATTTCTTCATATCATAAAAACTATTTTTTTTGTGACGGAAACGGTTTGCAGATTCGTTTTTAGCACACCAAAATCTACAAAAAAAATTTTGTTATTTACGAACGTGAGACGCACAGCCCTTAATGGAAAATTATATCAAAAATCCGGGGGAAAATAGTTTTCAATAAAAACAGCAAATGAATTCGATAGAAAAAAAATGGATGCTATTTTTTTTTTCTTTCTGTGTGTTTCTTGGCTAAAAAGTCTTTTTGTTTGATTTCTTTTGCATGGTATTAACCCCTGAACTCTGGGACTATTTTCCATATCACAGACGTAGCCTTTGTTTATGCTATGCGTGAGCATAAACGAAAACTTTTAAATATGCATTCGCGTACCAAACTGCCTTGTCAAAAAAACCTTTAAGCCAATAAACACGAAAATAAATGCCCCTTCTTCAGGTGGCCAGAAAGTGGGTGCTCATTTTAAGTTAAATTTAGATGGAAAAGTGATCACCCACTTTTCGGAAAAAAAAATTTCTTCAGATACATGAAAACTACTTTGATACTCCTTGGGCATTGAGTTCCATGGCGACCCGCAGAATTATTTAATGGTCGTTCCCTTAGTACCCCCCTAGTCAAGGCTAACGCATGCGCAGGTAACATTTTTTATTTATTTACTTACGTGGTGGAGTTTCTATACTGATAGGTTTTTTGAAATTTGTTCACTGGATTATTATTGATTGAACACTAACCAGATTATGTAAAAAAATTGAAAAAAAAAAAAAAAATCATTTCAACATTTGAAAGGGATACTCACTTTTTAGTTTTCACGTTCTGGTAAATCGGTCACTTTTTATTTATTTATTTATTTATTTTTTTTCTAAATACGGAAGTGTCTTCGGGAGATATAAAATGGTCGCATGTTGACGAAGCAATGTATCGGGAGGCGTACGGGATTAAAAATTATTGGTAAATTTTTAGATTAGGTCCACCTCCTAAATTTTCTTTTAAATGACGACTTGAAATGGTTTTCGACTATGCTGAATACGAAAATCGCATCGAAATAAGTAGTTATCAAGATATAAAAAGTTGTATTATGCATTGTAATCTTTGGCGGTCATCTTTGTTACGTGTGTGTATTTGTTTATGGCGCGTGTGCACGTAAAAAGATGGCCGCCGAAGAATACAATGCATAATACAACTATTTCCGCAAAATTTCAATGCAATTTGCGTGTTCAGCATACTCGGAAACCTATAAATGTCGTCATTGAAAGGAAAATTGTGGAGGTGGACCTAATCTAAAAAAATACCAAATTATTAAACATTTCTCCAGCATGTTAGTGAAATTTATAATACTTTAAAAAAATTAAAAAGAAACAAAACAAAAGTTTTGAAAAAAAACTCACCTTTCACAAAAACAATTTAAAAAAAAAAAAAAAACCACAAACTGACTAAATAAGTAAAAAAAAAAAAAATAATTAAAAATCTCGAAACTTTATTTTCATGAAAACAATAAAAAAAGTCTTGTTCTCTCTATTTTTTTTTCTTTGAGAAACAAATATATTTCTGACTTACAAATGCGGTAGAGACTCATTATTTTTACTTTCTATGGTTTTGATATACCGCGTTTTTATTGCTTACAAAATGGTTGACTGATTTATCAGAACGTTGTAACTAAAAAGTGAGCACCACTTTCAAATGTCGAAATAATGATTTCTTTTTTACTTTTTTTTTTTTTTTAATAATCTGTTTAATTAGTGTCCAATCAATAATAATCCAGTGAAAAAAAATTCCAAAAACCTATAAGTATAGAAATTAAGCATGGGAGTAATGTTTTACAACAACGTCGCCTTTCGCACTTTTACAAACATTTTTAAAAAAAAGTAACTAAACCATTTATTGATAATTTGTCACGTGTACAAACATTTATTTATTTACGTAGGTTTAACTCCTTTCATGAATAAGAAAAGTTTTACTCTTTAAGAATAATAAAAGGAAAAAGTTACTGAACATTTATAAAAGGACTTCTTTTCATGAAGGCCAGAGGAATAGTTGGCCGAAAATTCGTGAAACAACAACAATAAATAAAAATGGTGCTAATGCAGAGAGCTGCGCTATTTTTTAAATCATATTTCCACGTTTAAATAACGTTTTACGATATGTTTTTTTTTTTTATTTATTCAATTGTAAGGTTAAAGTACAGAATAGGTACAAAACATCCTTACCTCCCCATGTTAAGAATGACTTTTTAAATAATAACATTATTTCAGCACGGATCACTCTCTGCATGAGTAATCTTATATAGAAAAAAAAAAAAAAACTCAAAAGCAAGCAACAAACTTTTTTTTTTTTTGGCCTTATATAATAAAGAAAAGATGTGTAAATTAAAAAATTTGGAAGATAAACAAATGAAATATGTTTTTTTTTTTTTTTTTTTTTTTTACTTATCGAGTTAACAGAAAATTAAACCTTTCGTCAATTCGTGGCTGTGAAATGAATCGAACCGGAAGTTCAGTTTTATCAACAGAACAGATTCGCAGAAACGATAAATAAATATATTTATTTTATTTAATATTTTAATTTTAATTAGGTAAATTTATTTTAATAACATAAAAACATACCTCGACTCTAAAAATGGGTTGTCTGAAAATTTCAAATAAATTGGTAACGTATAAACATGGTTTTATTTCTTTAGAACGAACCAACTTTACATTTTTATATATATAGATATATATATATATATATAATATAAAGCTGAATGTGTGTATGTGTCTGGTCACAAATAGGCTCCTATATGGTTGACTATTTTAAAAAACTGATTACATATAATGATAGAAGATGTATCGAGACACAGGAATGGGTATGTTTGATCTGGCAGAACGGTGGTTCATTAAAATTGTGGGGTCTGCGTTCATGCCTGATCCACAAAGTATGGAAATAAAAAATTAAAAAAAAAAAAAAAAAAAAACGTTTACAAGTGTTTTTGATATAGATGTACATAATACTTCGATAAGTATGTTTTAACTTAAATAGGGATGGCATAATAAAATTGTGGGGTCTGCGTTCGCGCCTGGCCTCCATAGAATGGAAATATGTCACAAAGTTTAACAAGGTTTTTCAATATAGATCCACAGAATATTGTGATAAGTGTTTCAGTGTGAACAGGTATGGTATAATAAATTATGGGGTTTATCTATTTTATTTTTACTTTCATCATATTTTGCTTCGGTTTTGATATCCCCAAATTCGAAGCTATCTCTTTACAACCCTTTCTTTTTATAACCTATCATACTTTCATAAATCAGAGTCCATTTTCGGTAGGCTGCTTTTGAACCCAGTCAATGACGGGTACTTTTGCTAGTATATATATATGTATATTTATTACTTTTTATGGTAATCTATTATGAGGACAGTAGTATGAATAATACAAATAATTAATCGTCATCTCAAAAATTCCAAAACATAATGGAGAAGTGTTTTTTTTTTGTTTTTTTTTTTTTATAAGCACCACTTGCTACTTTCAGATTTCAAAGCCGGAAACCGTCAGCAAGTAGACATCTTAACCCAATATTTATATTTAAGCCCCTGTACTCAATAGTACAAGTAATCAGACATAGGAACCGGAAAATATCAAAAGAAAATGTACAGAGAAAAATAACCAAGCTAATAAAGGCAAAAAAAAAAAAAATTTCAATTGTGAAAAAATGTTGGACTTTCTAGGTTTATCTATTTTACAAAAACTGAAATACGAGTGACTTGAGACGTATGAAATAATCAATAATGAATTTTCAAATGTGGAACTTTTTTTTTTTTTCATATTTATTTTTTCACATGGGGAATTTACTGACAAGATTTTAAAAATTAAATCTACAACAGAATTAGATTTTTCTTCTAATCTATACAATAAACGTGAAAGTATGTGTGTTCAGTTCTCTTCAATAATCATGTATGCAAATTTACTTTATAAGCAAAGAGGGGGATCTTATCTTAATAATAATTGATAATAATGAAAACGAAAGGAAAGAAAAATCACTTATGCAAAAAGAAGGGAAGGTTAATTTTAATAATTCATAATATAAGGTCAGTTGTTTTTTTAGATCACTTTTAAAATTTTGTTTAAAGAAAAAAAGAGGATCTAAAAAAAAAAAAAAATTTTTTTACTTCAGTAAATTTTAAGAGATCAAGGGGCTAATCCCTCCTAAAGCTAACACTCGATTCCGTCATGATTTAAATTTATATCTGAGAGCTCTTAAGAATAGATGCTGTTCTCTTTCCGGCTGCTGTCTGCATTTCGTTATAGCATGTTGTTGTTAAATCATTTTTTTAAATTTTGTTAAAAAACACAAAAACATCTGTGTGTATGTTTGTATGCGTCGCTAAAAGTATAAAGCTACAAAACAACGTTGCTATTTTCTAAATTGGTGTTGAAAAAAAAAAAAAATCTATTCTTTGACCTTAAACTGGCACAGATTTAGGAACGAGCAGAAGTGTGGGGGGGGGGGGAGTCCAGCTAGATTATGTTTTAACTAAAGGGAAGTAATTTTGATTTTTTTTAAAGGAATGTATAAAAAAGAAATTATCTGTGTGTGCATGTCTGTGTATGTGCGTTTGTGTGTGTCCATAAAGAGAGAGTGTGGGGAATGAGCTGGATGGAGAAGAAAAAGAGAGGTTGGAGAGGAAGGGAAAAACATAGGAGCAAAAGATAGGGAGTAGTTTTAATAGAAATATGTTACAATTTTGCTCCGGGCAATGCCGAGTTGCCCTGCTAGTTTAAAAAGAAAACTGAACATAGAAAAGGAAACTGCGAAAGAGTAATGTGTGGGCAATTCAGTATTATGAATATGAAAATCGTTTGAATGAATTAACAAGCAAATGAACTAGTTCCTGCAACATTTATATAACATAATTAAAAAAAAAAAAAAGATTCTGACTAGAGAGAGAGAGAGAGAGAGAGTAGTTAGAGAGAGAAGTTTTAAAGCAAAGATGTTGCAACATAGTTTTGAACTCTATTTTTTGTCATCCATACCCTCTGAGCAGCCATACTCTCCTAGTAGAGTAATTTAAAAAAAAAAAAAATTATCTAATCAAATTTAAATAACGCTAACATAAAGTGTTTTAATAAATTTGATTAATCTAGAATAATGATAGTTGAAATAAGATTTTAAAAGAAATAATAAAAAGCTGTTAAATACAATCATGAAAAACTTCTGATTAGCAACAAGCAAACTTACCAAGAAAAATACTGGTGTACTAAGACAGTACATACAACTATAAAAGTTTCTAAGAATTAACTTTGTTTATTTTTCTTTAGAGATTGGAAATTTGATTGCTTGGATTTCTACGTAAAAAAGCATACTCAAGGGAATGAAGAAAGTTTTAACCTTTTTTTTTCTTTTTAAGATCATATTTCTATTCAATTCTTTCATTGGTTTTGCACTTAAGTATTTTATATAACTGTGTAATTATATGTAATTGATTGCACATTTTAAATGAAAATATTCTCACAGTGAAACACTTCAGCTTTATATTTAGAACAAGATTTCTATAGAAAAGCATAAAAATAAAGAATTGAAACTACCATTGACATCTTGGGAATAAGAGTTGCAAAGACATTCAATTCTATGAAAAGAATTAAATTTTGAAATTATGATTCACTCTCATATTTTATCAAAATCGGTAAAAATCACCCATTTTTCAATCCTCCCCACAGTTACTTAGTCCACAATACATTGTAGTCTACATTGCACTGTAGAGAACCTATGGCTGATTTTATAAAATTATTTGTATATAATGCCTTGAATTAAAGTTTAAAATGCAAATATTAATTATCATGGTTCAATTGTGCTCTAAACAAAGACATTTATTTTGAACATACCCCTGTCATATCAAGGAACCTACTGTTAATTTTATATGCCAGGCCTTTCTGCTTGGGGGATAATAAAACTTATCAAATGCAGTTGTGATGTTAGGTTGTATAAGGCGTTAAATTTAGTCAAAATTGTCTACTCCTTTCATCGGCTTTTTTCGATTATCAATACTTATCGAAGACATTCTGATACAAAACTTACCTACAAACACTGCCAGACACAAAGTACATTCGTGTGAAATTAAAAAAATATATAAATGAATAGGTCTAACCATTTAGGAGTCCATAGGGAACGAGCTCACACACCCACAAAGTTCCTTTTTTATAACAGTAGTAAGAGATTTATCTTTATGAACCAATCATTATGAATCTTGGAATATTCTCAACAACATGGTAAGTAATATGGGCACATTATGTTTTGTAAACTTAACCATTTAGCAGTGTTTTCACCCAAACCTGCACCTACACTAACAAAAATTAGAATTAATTAGCTAAAAGAAATTTAATAGAGAAAGGAATTGCTCTCCATCAAATTTTGTTATATTAAGTAATTCAATTTTAAAAGAATTTGTGTACGTGCATGAGCATCAATATATATATATATATATAATTAGAGTTTATATATCCAAATTTTATTTAGAAAGAATTACTTTTCAAAATACGCACAGTTCAAACATTTCAAAATACAACTGCTGGATACAACGCGTGGCTCTTTACAAGCAGACTTTTCTTTCTCCAACTTTAAAACATGGCAAGAAAGAAGAAGAAAAAAAAAAAAAAAACAACATACTGAGGAAGGAGTTTAGCTCCGAAATATATTTATGCTATAAATTTCAAACAAGTAAAATATTTGTTTATTTTTCTAATATTACATTGTGATCTGGTTTCAAGCGCACTTGATTCATATTTTATTTTATAAAAAATTATTTTTTGAAACAAAGAAAACAATGTTTAAAATAATTTCCTTAATCCATGGATTTTCAATGTAAGTACACCTCCTCAGAGGAAAATCACTACCAAAATATTAATACCGGTTTGAAAATTAGTTTGCTAGTTGTGAAATAGCACATACAAAGCAAATATCCTTTTCTGCTTTCAACCTTCATTCTCTTTCTCTATGTCCCTTAAAAAAGATTTAATCTTTAACATTTTTTTTATTTTTTTAAATTTTTGTATAGGCACTTTTTCACTGGCTTTTTTTTTTTTTTTTTTTGTAAATAAAGGAAATTTTCAATTTGCTTTTTTTTTGGGGGGGGGGGGAGCTTTTTGCTTCTAAAACTGTGGCTTTAGTTTGAATTCGAAGCAGTCAAAGTTTCTGTATAGCCGTTTCAAGAATAATAAAAACACACATGAAATACTGATCTGAACTACATGGGATCTGATCTGAACTACACTGCTTCTACGCCGTTATCTCTGTTACTGGCAATTACACTCAGGATCGTACTACACTGCTTCTACATAATGTCTCAACACTTAACAACAAAAAAACACAGGAATACGAATTTATAAGTATAGATATGTATTTTGTGTCTTCTCTCACTACTTAAATTCAAATTTATTATACTCTATCACTATATATTGTTACATATGCGATAAAAGGTGTGGTAAGGCAATTTATAACGTAGGGATATGAACGGAAACTTAATGATAAAAGCAAATATCATTTACCTTTGTAACATGTTGCCGAAAGGAATGTACAAGAAAGCAAAACCCAAGTATTTTTCTCTTTATTGCATATGTGACACAGCAAAAATAAAATAAAACAAGTGGATAGAGACGCAAAGACGAACACAAAATAGTTTTCAAAAAAACAAATGCATATTATGCACATGTTAATGTTTATAGTGTTATTTTTTCCCGGTTCATAAAGTCATAAGTCGTCTCGAAATAGTGGGCAAAATAGATACCAAATTACGTTTTCCCTTCATTCGCGTTTCAGGTTCGAGCCTTCCTACTTAGCTAATTTTATTTATTTTTTTTTTTGTGGTCGTTCGGGCACTTGCTGCTATTTTTATTGAAACAAAAGTTGTTTTTATTTATTTATTTTTTTTTTTTGGGGGGGGGGGGTCTTTTCAACGCACGGGCAACAAAAAGTGCTCAATATCCAGAGAATGGTTTGTTCCCTTTGTATCCCTTCTGCCAAAACATCTGGTGGAGAGAGTATCACATACTTTTTTGGGGGCGATTACATTTACATGTTTTTATCCGTTCTTTTATTTTTAAAATTGTTGTGGGGGTATCAACGTTGCCCATGATGAAAATGATTAATATCCTAAGATACATTCAAACGGAACTTCATGTCAACCTGGGTAATGCCGGGTACCCATGCTAGTGTATATATAATAAAACATATGCATATATATATATATCTTATCTTCTTCTATCTATATAAATAAAATGAACTCAGTTTTTCCTGTGTGAGTTTGACCTTAATAAGATTAAAAATCAAGAGATTTCATGCAGATGTAATATGCACAAACTGCGGCACATTATCTGAGGTGTGCTATAGGCCTATTACCTCTACACTTCCTTGATAATCGTCCATTCCTATATTTGTTCTGGGGAGAGTCCACTGCCAAAATCGATTAGATTTAATGGAAGTTGTAAAATCTTTTCTCTCTATTAAATTCCTCCATTTCCCACTCCCCATTTACACCGCTGCTTGATTGTTCACAAGGAACTTCTACGGACGCCCACTGTTTACGGGTTTATTAGTTGCTTACAAAAACTGAACTGCTTCCTATTGGGGAAAACGCACCACTCTTACTTATACGTTGTTCACAGTTATACACTAGGAAAGATAAATACATTACTTACACGTTTTACACATTTTTACACTATTACAGACAAATTAGAAACAGATTCTTTCCATTTTATTTTTATTTATTTATTTTTTTATAAACCATACATTACATGATTTCCGTTATATTTCATTTCATTCCGTTCTATTTTTCTGTTTACATTTTTCCTATCTTTCTGGAAAGTTTGACATCGTTATTTTTATATATTTATTTCTGTTTTATTTGGTTTCGTTCAGTTCAATTTTTCTTTTTACTGCTTACGTTCTGACAAACTTCCTGGTAAGTTTGAGATCGTTAATTTCTTTTGTTTTTTTTTTCATTTCTGCTCGAAATTTAGATATTACTTTTCCAGTCAAAATAATTATACCATAGTAATTATCGCATTCCGTAATCTAAAATATCAAATTTACACCTAAACCACGCTTAGTTTTACGTTGTTCACATTTTTATACTAAGAAATATATATACCAACAGATTCTTTGCATTTTTTTTTTTTTAAACCATAGATTAAATCATTTACGTTTTATTTCGTTTCATTCCCTCAGATTTTTCTTTTTTCTGTTTACATTTTTTTTTCGATCTTTCTAGAAAGTTTGACATCGGTATTTTTTCCATTTTCTTCTTTTCTTTTTTATACCATTTACTAATTCATTTCCGTTTTATTTCGTTTCGTTACGTTCGAATTTTCTTTTTTCTGTTTACATTTTTCCAAGCGTTCTGGAAAGTTTGACATCGTTATTTTCTTTTCTTTTTTGGGGAGTGGGGACCCACAGTTTCCAAGTTTAACAGCTAAACATTTATTTTCCGGTCAAATTAATTATACCAACGTGATTATCGCATTTAAGAAATGTAAAATATCAACTTTTCACGTATATCGATTTGGAACAAATCAAACTATGACTGATTTCATATATTTTCCGACGAAGATCATAATTACTTGATTTCAAAATGTAAACAATGCATATGAAATGTGAATGGATTTGCTGACTTTCTTCTGTTAATATGAGGAGGCTGTGTTGAAATAAAAACATTTGAAAACATTGTTATTTACAATGCTACTCTTAATATTTCCAGGGGATCTTTTTTTAAATCAAAAGGTCATTATCAGATGGTAATTACTTAATGCTTGAAATCGCAACTACTTAATGCTCAAAATACCAAATACTACATAGCCATTAAAATTTCCTCTCTACTAATATTAATAAATATATTCAAAATCCAATGAGATTTTCTTATTGTTTATACGATCCCGAGCAATGCTGGGTAGCCCCGCTAGTATATATATATATATATATATATATATATTGCATTAGCAAAAGAACAAAAATTAAAAACAAGAGTGAATCCAAAGGATCAAATTTTACAAAAAAACAGGGAATTATTCAATGTCTAACTTTGTATTGTTTTCACTGATAATAGTTTTGGATAAGTGAGGGAGAAGACATTATAGAATCCCATTCTTGGTTTAATTGTATTCGTTAAGTGGACTATGGGAGCTGATTCGATTGCCTTATTTTAGAGGTTAAAGTGGCATTTTTAAAGTCAAAAGGCGTTGAGTGTGTTGTTAATTTCGATGGCTCGAAAAATCTCTTGTTTTGGGTTGCATTAGGTCTCCCTAATGTAGACCATCACAATCCACACAAGGGATGGAATATATGCCAGCTTTGAATGTGGGTTTAGTATCAAATTTAGCAGATTTTTTTTATTATATTCATAATAGTAGATGAAGTTATTTGGTCTATATTAATACCTAGTTTATTCAGCTTTATCAGGTTTATCTTATTCTTTTACTGTCATATATAATGCTTTTAAATAAATATTAATAATTTTTGTACCTACAGACACTAGTGATTCATGCTTATGTAATCATCAGTGTAGGAAGTGATAATTACTGCTGGTTGGAAGACTTGAACCCAGTCAACAAAGCCACTCTTAACGTTATGGCCTAGCATTTTTCCTCCACGCCACTGGCAACTAATATATAAACAGAAGGAAATTAAGTACTTATAAATGCCATATTGGTGAGCATTCATAATCAACAGTCATGAAAGTATTCTACAACAGAAAGTCGGAATAATGCACTTTCGTTTAAGTTGACTGCAGCTTTTCTCAATTCCCTAAATAGGACTCAACATTATTTTTCTTAAAAAGGGTTTTATAATTTTAATAGTTTTTAAATAAATATTAATTTTTATTCCTACAATGTTTCATACTTATGCAATCATATAAGAAAAAAAAATTAATTTCAATGAAAAATGCAACAGTGGAATTTCCACGGAGTCCTGCTAATAATCATTATTGCTCTATTGAAAAGAGAATTATCAAACACTATTTTAACATTGGAATATGTTTTACAACTTTGTATGCAAAATTTTTTTAGTCAATATAATTTTGTTTTTATTTTCTATTAATGTCTCTCTTTCCTTATTTTGTCCTTTAGTCCTCACATCCCATGAGCAATGTTTCTGACAATGGAGGAAGAATTGCTATTTTCTGTGTCAGACTCCATCTATTTAACACTTTTTGTTAGCTAATTTTTGATCTTGAAGTGGTATCTTTTTGTGGAGAAAATTCTCGCAGCAGATTATTAAGGGCAATGAGTGAAATATCAAGACCAGCTGGCTTGCTAATATCAAAATTTTAGACAAGTTTGCCAACATCCTGAAAAGATATATGAATATTCTCAGTCATAGTGGGAAATTCTGGAGTTAGGTGGCCATAATTGCAAAGGATGGCATTTAAAATTCTTTGCAAAATGTTTGTCTTTGTTGGATGCTGTTGAAATCATGTCTGGTATATTAATGATGGTTAGAATAGTAGTCTTAGATTTGTTCAATATCCTGAGCATAAAATCCAACGTGGTGTTTTTTTTTGGGGGGGGGGGGGTATCTGATTGTCATCTTTAAAGTGAGTTTTTCATGGTTTTGATTTGCCATTCTTCATGTTTTTCTTTGTTGTTTTTGCTTTGAGATACTGTGTCTTTTTATTAATATTTGCTCATCTCTAAAGAATAGCCAAATAAACCAAAGACAATATTTTTTGTTATGGATTGTGGTGAAACCTGCATAAAATAGTAAAGAAAAAATAGGCACTCGTGGAAATAAATAAAAACAATCAACAAAAATTATGATTGTGGACTGATTCTTTCCTTTGGTCATTGGGATGCAATTAACCAGTACATATGCCAGAAACATAATTTCATTGAGCTTGGATGATATTATAAGGGATATATACCTTAAAAATATATATATATTTACATAAACTCAGGAATATATGTAACTGAAGCAAAAAAATAAAAAATAAAAATAAATAAATAAAAAAAATAGATCTAATATCTAGAACTAGTTTTTGTTATTTAACAGAGGTAGTGTCTGATCAGCATTTTTGTTTTTCAATATATTTATATATATATATATATACTAGCGGGGAGCTCTCGGCTTTGCCCAGTCATAAAATACGCTTAAATATAATATTTTAATTTATCCAGATTCCGTATATATTATTATAGAGTTGTAATTTTAAGAGTACAATGAAAAAGGATTTGGATGCCATCAGCCAGAATCGAAAGCAAAACTGTAACATTCAAAGCTGATGATGTTACAACTGTACCAACATGACACGCATATGAACTGATTAAAAATTAAAAATAAAAATAAACTAAGATGGATGTACAAAATGTTTAAAAAATTTTTCAATTTTGATCCATTTTTGAACCCTTAAAAACTATTTGCAGTGAATAAAGTGCCTATAAAAGAACAGTCTGTAAAAAATCCAATCATCTGAGGCATCTAGCACTGCTCTGTGACTTTTAGTTTCAGAGGAGATAGAGTTTGAAAATATGGAGACAGACAGAAATATAGCCTATATATATATATATATATATATATATATATATATATAGAGAGAGAGAGAGAGAGAGAGAGAGAAAGAGAGAGATATCATATTTATGTAATTTGCTTGAAGCATTTTTCTATTGTAATATAATTTATAATTGATTCCAATGCAGAGATGTATCAGATATAAGCAGATTGAAAGCAAAATAAAATGTATAAAAGTGAAATTAATTTTTGTTTAGGTTTCTTTTCCTTTATTATCATTAATATGATTTTTTAATAATTACAAATCTTACTCTCAGCATGTCTTGATGTAGGGTTCATATAACATAATGTTTCAGTGAAAATTCTTTTTCCAAGTGTGGGTTTCAACTGTTTTTAAAACATGCAAATTATACACACACACACACACACACACACACACACACACACACACCAATCCACTTAATAATAATTAAAAAAAAAAAAAAAAAAAAAAAAAAAAAGCACAGAGTTTGGTGAATTACTTACCAAAAGTCGATGGCTGAATATCTTTTCCAGCTGAAGGCACACTCTATCCAAACCCCCATATGTACTCCACACATTACTTGTTGGTGTTGCCAACAACCCTTCCACGGTGGACTTTAGACCCATTAACAACTCGTGATGCTGATTCCTAAATTAAAAAAAGAACAAACGATAATGATTAAGAGCATAGTGTTTTACATTAATTTTAAGCAAATAAAAGGTTGTTTTAATAATAATAATAGTGTACACCGTATAATAATAATCGTATATATAGTATAATTATAATAATAATATTTATTTTTATTGAGAAAATCAATTTCATCATTCATTTAAGTGATGAAATGGATAGTTATTTGTTTGCAGAAAGTATTTGTAAAAAAAAAGAAGTACTTATGGAGATTAAGGAAAGTGCTATTGTCAGAATTTTCCAGACAGTTCACACATAAGTGTTGTGATTTTTTTCTGCTTAAATGCGGATCAATTTTTTCATTTAAAAATATATTATTTCTGTTATTATTATGAAGATAATTCAATGAAAAATTAATTGAAAAATGAGAACAATATTCTTTTTGTTGTTATGGAGTAAATATAAGTATTGGACAATTTTTGCAAAACTTTAAGAAAATTAAAATACTCATAAGTTTCATGAATAAATATTCCTTTTTTGAATAACAATGCATAGCAAACAAATTTTTTTTTTAATATTTCTTTTTTTATATTTTTTTTTGTTCAAATCAAAATCATTTTTTTTTTATAATAAATTAAAGATAGCATATGTTTTTCTCAAATGACATTGGCTACTACAATTTCAATGTCTCACTGTTTCAGCAGCTTTGTGCATTTTATGACAACTGTCCAGAAAAATCCAACGATAGCACAGTTTTTATTTTGCATAAGTACAAAAAAAAAAAAAACCAAAAAAAAAAAAACAACTTTCTAATAAGTTTCTAAAATAAATAAAATATCTTATTTTAATCATGAAACAGTTTTTTTTTTTTTTAATTTTTGTGACAAATTTTTAAGATTATTTTTTCATAGTTACTATTTTGTTTTTAGCTGTCAACTGCAAGAGAAAAACAGTGCTATATTTATCCAGAAAAGAAGTGCCTTAATAAAAAATGAATCTGTAATTTGCTTTTGTGGATCTGGAGTGTCAAGAGAAAAGGGTCTTTGCAAAAGTCAAATGCAACGTGAAACCTCAACAACAACTATGAAGAGGAGGACAACAGTCTGCAAAAAAATAAATACTTAAATTATGAAGCCTTATCTCAAAGGATTCCAAAAATAATATATAAAAGGAAGGTCTACTTGTCAAATCATTTGGAAGAATTTTATGGAAAGTAAGGACCTGAAAGTAAATGTCAAGACTAAAGTGTAGATCAGTGGTTGTAGTGTTGGAAATCTCCTGGAAATAGGAAAGTTCTCATGTTCAGTTTGTAATAAGAGAGTCGGATGCAGCTTAATTTTTAGTTGTACATGCAAGCATTGAGTACATGAGAAGTGCCGTGGAATTACTGGTAGGTTGACAAAGGATAACTAGTTTACATGCAAGAAATGTAAGACAACAGAGATGGATGTGAATTCAGATGTAGAGAAAATAAATGTGAATGGTAAAGTTATTGAGGTTGTCCAAAAATGTTACCTTGGTGATACAATTGTAACAATGGATGGAGTAGGTGCTAGTGTGATGCCAAGAATTAGAAGTGGATGGGGCAAGTTCAAGGAACTTTTGCCATTACTAACCAGCAGAGCATTACCACTATCAACTATAAGAAGAGTCTAACAGGCATGCATATGCAGTGTGATGATGTATGGAAGTGAAAGCTGGTCATTGAGAACTAAGTACATGTGTTGCATGGAGAGAAATGATAAGAGAACGATGAATGTGTAACACAATTTTTAAAGACACGTTCACACCTAATGAGCGGATATGGAGATTCATGCAGAATAAGAGGCTTCAACTGTATGATGACGTTAAAAGAAAGAGTTTCTGGATTAGTGGATGTCGAACAATTGAGGTAGAAGGGTTATTTCACAGGGAAGGCAGAGAAAAAAAATTAGAAGTGATAAGGATGGACATGAGAGAAAGAGGGGTAAATAAAGACTTGTCCAGAGATTAGTTTGGAAGTCAATTTCTAAAAGATGTCCAACACATGCCAGCAGGTGAAATAGATGTTAAACCTATCTATGCTAGCGGTACAATAATCATGAATTGCATGCAGGGTGGAAAAGTCATTTGTTATAATACTGAATGTCACAGATTTCTTTGCTCAGATATAATTTGAGGAGATTGCAAACATATGTCATTTATCTTGTTTAAACCATGTAAATCTTTAGTAGCTTGGTTGCTGTTGGACTGTTCAGTCCTAGGAGGTTCATTCTCCCAAGCTTTTCTCCCTGAGAAGGGATAAGTTTATTGCTAATCACCTGAGGCAACCCTACTGAGGAATGCTGATAAAGCTGCTCAGGCATTTTTTTGTAGGTCACCGTGTGCTTATTCCTAAGCACTGGCTTCTCAAAATCATCTTGGACCTTGCATTTAACCTGAAAGTAAATATCACTGCTAAAAAGATGCAGTAGGATGGTTTTTAGGATTTTATACCATTGTTGTAGCATGCATCGGCATAGCCCCTGGTGTCAGGTCTGATTCACTCACATAGAGACCTAGAGATCACCTAGAGTTCAGCTAGATTACTCTAACAAGCAAGTGCTATCAGCCATGGCAGACACAACCACAGCTGTTGAATATGCCAATAGATCAATACCTAGGACTGATTTCATGGAAGAGCCACTACAGTAAGGCAGATAAATGACTGAAGCTTTGATCTCTGCTTGACAGACTGTCATGTACATAGTCATTTGGTTGGGACATTATATTTGTCACACTCAGTGTTGTTGATACCATAAGTCTATGTTCATATGAATCATCCTGTACAGGCCACAGGGCATCAAACACAGCACATTGTTTCGTTGATTTTATAGCAAGCTGGTGTTATGTATTTAGGATTGCTTTAACTACAACATGCAGTTTCAAAACGGTTTTAAGAATGACAAAGTTCACATTTATGTCCGAAAGCTGTGCACTGGGTTATGTGAATGTAGGCAGTACTTTTCATGCTATGATTATGCTTACTACATGCAGTAATGGTGCAAAGAGGCAGAGGAATAAGCGACCAAGGTTAGCATGTGTCTGCTGTAAGGAAACAGTGGCACGCGAACCTAGAACCATTTGAATAGGAGACGAGTGTGATTATGTTAATTTAGGTGCTGTTGGGAGACTAAAATGGGTGAATAAAAGGAAAGATTTTTTTTTGTTTGGAAGCCAATTTTGTTTTGGACACTACGTCATTTGCATGTGTTTTAAACTGTTGTCATTTATCTTAATAATTAGTGAAAAAGACATAGATGTATTACTGATGCTAATACGAACGGTAATTCTTTTTGGGGGCACCAACACACCAAATTCCATTCCATTATAAAAACAACATTCTATAGAAAAAAAACAAACAAACTTATTTTTACATTTTTATCTAGTGAATAAACATAAAATTACATATGAAAAACATTTTTAAAAAAATCAAACTTATGCAATGGAGATGAACTTTTTTTTCTTAAACGAAACCGACTTTTGATAAAATTGTGTGTGACATACCACTGAAATATTAAGAATAAAAATGAATAAAATTCATTTTTCAATAAGCTTTATACTTTTATCTAGTGAATAAACATAAAATTATATATGAAAAAACATGTTTATTATTTAAAAAAAAAAAAAGTATCAAAATTTATGCCACACACAATTTTATCAAAACAAGTCAGTTTCGTTTAAAAAAAAAAAAAAAAAAAAAAAAACTTCATCCCTGGTGCATAAGTTTGATTTTTAAAAAATAATATTTTTTCATGCTTTTGTTGTGAGTGAAGAGATGAAAATAGTTTGGCACTAGTGTGTGTTCTTTCAATTAAATATTTTACATGAGTGATATAGGAATTAATTACCTAAACATACATCTTTCATCACAGTAAAAGCATGCTTTCTATTTGTCTTTGCTGTTTGCTTAGATTTCTAAGAGAAATTTGCTCGTTTTTTTCACTTCTACAAATTGAAATGCATCCTCTAATGAGACGTCCTGGGGTTTGTCTCCAAGGAGATTTAACTGAATGTCAGGGTCTGCAATACTTCTGGTTAGTATGTGATGCATGATTTTATCTTTATAGTTAACTAGCCTGAGGCGAAGGCAGAAAAGAAAGTGGAGATGTGTGTGAGGGTGTTGGTTGAGCAAAAATTGTGAGCACAAAATAAAAAAAATAATAAAAATGGTAAGCTCGAACCCATACCGCGAATGAGGAAAAGAAAATTAAAAAAAAAAAAGTGACATGTTAGCTGTTGCGCCCATCGCCAAACTGGAAGTGACGTAGGCTAAAATAAGATAATCGAAAGACTTGCGAAAAAAGCGACCCTTTCCTATAGAAAAGTGCCCAGTTGAGGGTGAAGGAATTAATGTTTTTGGCCAATGTTTCGATATTTGTGATCAGAAGGGTCGTGCTTCAAAGGATACCGATCTCGTGAAAATCCGTTGCCTCTGTCAAAAGTTTTTGCAAGGCATACAAACATACATACATACATTTAAACAGACAGGTCAGATGTATATTATATATATTGCAATTGCAGTTTGGACTTATCTATGACCACCTGAAATTTGTGTAAGAACTTTTCATAAAAGGTCATCACAACATTCAAGTAGATGAATCCTTTTTTTCATGTTAATCATAACTTTGTGTAACCAGTTTTAGAAACCGTCAGTTTTAAACCGGATCACCAAAAATGGATCTCCATTCTGTATCATTCAGCAATGGCAGCAGTGCAGGTGAAAAGCATTCAAAGTAATTTGCTGTGTCATGGTTGTTTGTTGTTGCCTTTACTTTATGATCCCGTTTTAAAGCCACTACTTTACAGACCATGGAATGGGTCATCAAGTTTGGTCCTACACGGTAAATCCTTACCTGTCTTTGTGTCAGGCTTTCAAGACATTTAAGCAGTAATAAAGGTGCTTACATGCTAGTAAAACAATTATGGAAGCCAAAATAAACTGTGGCAAGTGGATCGGTCAACAGTTGGGTGTCTAGAACAGTAACACTTTGCTTCAAGTTCATTTCTGTTTCTAAATATTTTCGTTTACTAGCCAAATAGAAAAGTTACTCACCAAACCCACATGATTTTTAGAATATGAAATCTTCATTCTGTGATGAGTATGTACATCATAAATATTTTTCTGTATATGTCTTTTTTTTTTTTTAATAAATGTAATTCTAAATATACAACAAATTTTATGTTGATACTTGAAGGTATAAACATTCTGATTTCTTCAGATGTTTTCAAAAAAAAAAAAAAGAAAAAAAGTATATTGTTCTATTAAACTTTTATTGTTTAAATAATTTAACTTTGTTCGTTTTATTAAAAAAAAAACCGTTGAAAAAGATATTTTTCACTTAGTAATGAGCCTTGAAAGATTGTCAGTGACAGAAATACAATCGTCAAAAGAGAAGCATTTCATTATTTCTAGTCGCCACTTTGAAAAATCACTTGCAAATGCGACTGTTTCACTAGCAAGGAAGAGCCCTGTATCAGTAGTTTCTAGATATTTTGTGGGCGAACAGACAATTATATTCATTAGTTTTAGTTCAGCTTCATACAAGTTTGCTTTTACTGAAAGAAAAACTAATTTATTAGATATTATGCAAAAAATCAAAAGTAATTGATGTTAGTGGGGGGGGGGATGAAAATAAAAATAGCTAAATGTATCATACAAGTCTATTGTTTTATTGACTCGTGCCAAACGACATGTATTATCGTCCACTACTGATTATAAAAAAAGTCTTTGAACTTGATTAAACAATATTTATAAATTAAATTATAATTAGCATTTTATAAACAAACTAAAATAAATAGTTTTCAAAAGGAAAACAAATCTGTACAATATTTACAAACTAATATCATCAATATTTGTTATAAGCTTTTTAATGTTTTTAGAAATCTATTATACTAGCGGGGGTACCCGGCGTTGTCCGGGTGTTTGTAGGTGTGTGTGGTGTTAAATAAAAAAGAACTTGGGGGGGGGGGGATAGGATCGAACCCGAAGCCCTGAGGCGAAGTTTGAAAATAAAATCGGCCAGCCAGAATGAGTTAGTGAAAGATGTTTGAATTTATTTAAGTAAGAATCAAATTGATAGGTGTGCGGCCGGAAGTCGTCGAGCGTTACGACGACGACGACGTAGGTTTGTTTGTTATAAGCAAAGTAAAAAAAGAAAACAATGTTAACAACTTAAGCGGGAAAAAAAACACAAAAAAACTAACGTAAGGCAAACGAACGATGACAACAGAACAACGAACACGTGAAAAATGGCTTAAATAAGCCTGTTTCGATATTAAAATTAAAAAAATCGGTGGGTACCTGGGTGTTTTTGGGTGTCGCTAAGAATAAGTGAAGTAAAAAAAAAAAAAACAGAAAAACGAACGTTACGTGAAAAATGGCTTAAATAACACTGATTCAATATTTAAATTTAAAAAATCGAAAAAAAAAAAAACAAAAAAAACATCTCACACCACGATTCGAACCCAAAACGTTTAGATAATGAACCAACACCTTAACCAACGGAGTTAAAGCGACGTACATTAAGTTTGTTCGGTTTTTCAACTATTTAAAGTAAATCAGGTCACAACGTCATCTGACGCATGCGTAGAATCGGTCATTGTCACGAGAGGACCTTTTTTGTTGACCCCCCTCCCCCTGTCAAAAATTGTCGATTTCGGGGTGAAAAAGTTAAAGTTTTAGCCAATTTTTCGATATTTTTCGAGCAAAGGATGGAGCTTCGATGTGATACCGAGTTTGTGAATTTTTTTTTAATTCTTTTAATATTAGTATGTAGTTTGTTTTCCAGCCACTAACTAAAGAGAAGTAATTGATTCATTTTTTATATAAAGTAATTTCCTTTACTTATACTAGAGATGTGTGTGTGTATCTACAGAGAGGAATGATCTAGGTTAAAAGGAAGATTGGGTAGGAAAGGAGAGAGAGAGAGAGAGAGAGATAGAAATTATGTCACACTTTTGCTCTGAACAATGCCAGGTAGTCCTGCTAGTTAGAGATAAAAAATAAAAGTATTTTTCTTATTGTTTTATTTTCATGCTCACATATACACATGCATCAAGTGTCTAAGGTCTCTCCACACAAGGATTTGTCAGGAAAACCTGGCATGAGGGGACTTTTCTCTACAAGTAAACCCTGACTAAATATTCAAAATCACACTGGCTTTTACAAGGAATGGTGCATCTTATCCAAGTGATGTTACTTTGAGTAATAGCATGAAGCTGGATATTCCACCAGACTAGATGTATTCTTGTCCTGGAATCCAGTAAGATCAAAAAGCCATAAAGAAAGATATACAATAACATATTAAAATGGTCCATTGGAGAGAGGGAAATAATGTTTTCAACTTCTTTACTAATTCAGTGTTTGAGAGGTAAAGAATAACTTTAATGAAATATTCGATTATCTATGCATCTCATATAAAGTTCAAGTGTTAGTCCAAGAAAAGAGTCCCCTTGATTTTTGAGAAATTTGACTGAGACAAAATGAGAAAAGAAACCAACTCACTTGGTTACTTATGCATACAAAATTCATAAATATCAAAAATGATTTCTTACATGTATTAAAATACACACACACTATATATATATATATATATATATATATATATATATATATATATATATATATTATCTTACATTACAAAGATGTCTTGATGGAGACTTGAACTTATGACTAGACAGTCATTGTGGAATATGGCTAACCAGAGATAGGACTTTCATAAAATTGAAATACATGTTGGCTGAAAGTAGTTCTTATGAGAAACAGGTTTACTTTCAAATTTATATTAAAAACAAATACAAAGACATTTTAGAAAATAAAACTTGCTTTATCTTATCACACAAGGAATGCTGAAGTGCCCTTTCTGCAGGACTCTGAACCAGATTTAATTCAAAAATATAGTCAGAGAGTTTTAACATCAAAATGTTGCATTAATTGGTCTTGGTGACAATATCAAAGGGGCATGATACTATGAAATAAATGAGAGCAATAGTTAATAGCCCAGGGCAATGAGCCAAAGAGTAGGCCGTTAGAGATTGGGTTTACAATTTTAGAAAGAGGAGAGGTGGCTTTTTGATTGACACCTGTTATTCTGCTTTTTTTCTATTTTAGCAAGAAAAAACAGTTTTGTACAAGACACCAGGTGAAGTAGTCGCCTGATCAGCCAATGATGAGCATTGATCAATACCACAAAAACATCAATCAAAATGGAATCTTAATAAATTCCATATTTATAAAAAAAAGACAAAATTCTTTCTTTTATTTATAGCATTTCATTTCAACTGTAAACTCAACGATTGCTAATTTTATAAGATTCTCTGATCCTGCAGAGAATTAAAGTTAATGCTAGCAGATATTTACACCCAGTCCTTATTTGGATGGCCAATTACAAGAGTAAGAGGTATTGGGGATCTGGATCACAATGTGGGCTTAGGACTGAACAAGAATTGGTCTGAATAAATATGACATCTGTAGTTCTACAATACTGCTAAAACTACACCTGGATAGAGTCACAATTGTACCTCAAATGAAGATTCCACTTAGAGGCACTCCTCAAACCACTATAGTTTCACAACATAACTCCAAATTTAGGAACACAAAGAATGACATAGAATTTTTTCTTTATATATTTGTAAAATTTTGCAACAAATCTCTACAGCAGGACAAAGCTGTGTAGGGATAGCTAGTATAAGAGTGAGACCATAAACATTTTTTATTTATTTTTATCATTTAAATTTCTATAATTCAAGTTCTTTATATTTTCAAATATTTATTCATGGTGTTTCGTTTGGCTGTTTTATTTTATGACATATTTTTCAGATTATTTCATGCCAAATCCAGCAATTTGGGTTAAAATTTTTCAAATGATTCAAATTCTCTATAAATTTATTTATAGTGTTTAGTTCAGTTGTTTTGTAGAGAAATTTTTTGCTTTTTTTACTTTGCAGAATATGATTGTGTTTTGCAAAGGTAAAGAAAAAAAATAACATCAATATTTGGTGCATTTTAGGTCAGTAAGCCAGTATCTTTAAACAGCCTGATCTGGTAGAACCAGGCAATTTGAAAGATAAAACGTTTTACAAATTATTTAATCCTACAACAAATATAGGAAAAATATGCCAACAAATATGAGAAAAAAAATGAACGTAAAATAAGGAAAATAAGCTACAATAAAATAACTCATCTTCTCCGGTCTCATCTTGTGTGATACCAAATGATACAATTTTTTATGATTAATGAAAACCCACGAAATTGCAATTAAGTGTTAAAGCTAAATGCAATTTTTGAAATTCATTTTAAATACACGCACACCCATATATATGCATGACATAATCATGCTGACAAACGACCTTTAATTCAAACAGCAAAACATATAAACCTTATAGAAATCAAATGTTATTCATTACATATTAATAAACATCCAGCTTTAAAACAAATTATTAGATCGATAGGCCATAAACTAGCCATTAATTCCAGCAATATAAAAATATTCAAGCAACATAGTGCACATAATGTCAAATTAATCTTGAATAATTATGATAAAAATAAAAGAAATAAAAATATAATCTGGTTCAATACGTCTTATAATAGAAAGATTCAAAACACAAATTGGCAAAATATTTGATAAGATAATTGATATTTACCTAAAATCAATAAGCTATCAAAAATTATTAATAGAAATGTAAGTAAACATAATTATTGTTAACATGCAATCAACAATAAATAAACATAATAAATAATTAACAATAACACCAATAGGAGTCCTAATGCTATTAGTATTAGTAATAATACCAACTTGTAGATTTTAAAAAATTGCGTACTCTGTTAAACAGCTAATATATATATATATATATATATATATATATATATACATACATGACATAATCATGTTGACACACTGATTATCCTTAAATCACCAAAGATCAATGATGAACCTGCCCAGTACCAGATGGGTGACTAATAGAAACCACTAGATACTGTATGAATTATGCTGTGACAGGTTAGTATCTAGAGGGGGCATGTCTAAAAACCACTGGGAGAGATGCACCCTCCGTTTTCTTTAAGACCTGTATCTAGGAGAAGGAAAACTGATACAAAACCCGAGGTCTGCTGCTGGCTCTATTTATGGCAATAAATTGCACTGGTTGAGTGTAGCAGTTGTTCCAAAAAGTGTGAATAGTTCTAGACAAAACCTTTACCACCATAAACAAATCATCTGTATGAATTTCAAACAATTTAGTTGTTGTGTGAAGCTCATACATCGAAATCTATTCTGTAAGTTAATGTTTGTTTGAGTTTTAGAGAAATCAGTATGTTAACAGGACATTCAAATTAATTTCAATGAAAATTTTTTAAGCAATCTAAAGACACCAATGAAATTTTCTTTGGATTTCATCTGGGGTCACTGGGGGAAATTATCAGTTAGATCCATAAAATAACTAAAAGACATTAGAATGTAAAGAAACAAAATTTTTTTAAATAGATTTTCTTCTTTCATAAAACAAAAATAAATTTCAACAATGAATATCTCAATGAAGAATGTATTAAAAAACACGATTTTCCTATTTAAAATACTTTGTTACTTTTAATATTTAAAATAATAAAAAACAGAAATTTGCTTTGATTTGTTGAAGTCATTTTCTATTTTACAGAAACGGATCATAAATAAGCATGTTTTTTTAATGAAAATATTACTATTATGAAAACACTTTTATTACTTGACCTCATATTGCAAATGCTATTTAAAAAAAATTATTTTCAAGACGAAAATTATCAACATGAATATATTTGAAATTATTTCCAATCAGTAACATATCTTCACATGAGAATGCTGGATGAATACTACTAGTATATATCGTAAATAAAAAAAATAGCAAGAGAGACAGATCTGTTAAAATCAGGGCAAAACTGGACAAAGTGCTCAATATATATATATATATATATATATATATATATATATATATATATATATATATATATACACACACACCCACACCCACACACACACACACACACACACACACACACACAGACATACACATGCATAAATAATTACATACCAATTCCAAGTAAAAGATCGACTCCTCCACCTAGACTTTATAATATCCATAGGTTCGGAGCTTTGTAACCGATTCCTGGGAAATGTTTTCATTCCAATATTATTTCCTGACATTTTTAAAGCAGATTTTAAATTCATATAAAAAAAAAAATGTCCCAAATAGTAAAAAAGAAATGTTTCTCGTGTGGCTAAACTCTGTTAGGGTGGTTCTTGGTAGCAACCCTAATTGAATGAAAACCTGCAGTATCCTTAGTCAAATCATTTCTGATATTAGACTTTAAACTGATAAAACTATCAGTAGTTAACTTTCTGATAAAACAGTAAATAACATTACGTGACAGTCCAAACTGTAAAGATAATCTCATGATTACTAATATCTTTATATAAATATTGTCAATTAAGCAAAGGGATCGGATCATGGTACACACATGCATGTTGCTGTATATCTATAGAAGTTTACTTTTAGAATGGAAGTAGACATTTGGGAAAGTTAACTCATTCTAGTGATTACTTATAATGACAATGTTCCATGTTGTGCGATGCTGATCATTATAGTACAAATGACTAGTAAGTTACGCATCACTATTTTGTAATATATACTAATCTATAAAAATGTCGATATGATTTTTTTTAATTATGCTTATCACAAGCTGTTCAATATTGTAACCTTAATGCATGCCATAATATGGAGAACACAACCTAACTCTCTCTCTCTCTATATATATATATATATATATATATATATATATATATATATATATATATATATATATATAAATAAATGTATCGATAAATGTATAGTGAATATTGTGTTAGTCAGGTCGAATGAGCACTATATTATTTGGTATACTTATAACTTTTACATAGAATAAAATTCTAGAATTCTCAAACCTAACCACATTTTTTTTTAGTTGTATTTCTAGCGGGGGGTGGGAGTTGTCATTTTTAAAAGTTAACAATGATTCAAAAACCTTTCTAAAAAAACAAAAAAAAAAAAACAGATTTTATTTTCAAAAATTGTGTGATTACTATTATCAAGAACAGTATGTTTTGTAATCCCGGTTTTAGTACATAAAATGAAAGTCCATTTTGCTATGAAACTTCACCAAAGAAATTAGTACCTATTTTAGAGTCAGTGCTAAATCCTGCTTTATAACTATTAGAAATGGAATTTGATGTATAATAGTCTAAAAGCCTCACACCTGGAATTTCAGGTAATTTTTTTTCCATTTTTAACTAAGGACCTTTAAAAATCATTAAAAAAAAAATAATAATTATACATTATATATATATATATATATATATATATATATATATATATATATATTATTGGATAATTAAATAATTGTTTTAGGACATAACTAGATAGTTGTTACTATACTACATAAGATAATAGAAAACAATGTCACCTACTTTCAAACCAATGCTACCATATAAAGGTGAATTTAACAAAGAGTAACATACTTAGTCTCATATCCAGAGTCTTTGGCAATTTTTATTTCTGATATTTTTAATGGCAATTTTATACCAATAAATGTTCATATAATTCATAATATAATTGATTGACTGTAAAAAAGTTGACTACAAAATAACTAGTGTTAAAACATCTACAAGTAACATTATTTTGTTGCTGTTCACTTAACAGAATTAGCTCAATTTACACTAAGAGTTGCAATTAAACTTATCAAGTTTAAATCAGAAAATAATTTTTTTTTTTTTTTAGAGATTGAGGTAATTTACTACTGGAAAGAAAAAGCAAAAACATTTTTCTACCAGGTTGCATTCTGAAAAATAGAAAAAAAGAAAAAAAAAGAAAAAAAGAAAAAAAAGAAAAAAAAATAAAAATAAAAGAAAAATAAAAGAAAAAAAAGAGAAAAGAAAAGAGAAAAGAAAAAAAAAGAAGAAAAAAAAGAAAAAAAGAAAAAAAGAAAAAAAAGAAAAAAAGAAAGAAAAAAAGAAAAAAAAAAGAAAAAAAGAAAAAAAGAAAAAAAAAGAAAAAAAGAAAAAAAAAGAAAAGAAAAATAAGAAAAGAAAAAAGAAAAATAAGAAAAGAAAAATAAGAAAAGAAAAAAGAAAAATAAGAAAAGAAAAAAGAAAAGAAAAAAGAAAAAAAAAGAAAAGAAAAAAGAAAAGAAAAGAAAAGAAAAAAAAAGAAAAGAAAAGAAAAGAAAAAAAAAGAAAAAAAAAGAAAAGAAAAAAGAAGCCTTGGGTAAGTAACTTAATTCTTATCACTGTTTTTACTGGATAAAATTATTTTGGATGAATTACTGCTCTTGTACCCACTGAACATAAATACTCATGACTCATCCAACCAGCAGCAAAATCCTATCATTCACTAACATTTTCTACTCTAACAGTTTCTTTCCTTGGGAGTACTTCTTTCTCCAACTGTACCAACATGCGGAAATCAAAATATAATGTGAACAAACATCTTGTTCTTCTACTATAAATCTAACGCTTATCACAGTAGTCCCTTACACTTCTATAGCGATATGTTTTGTTTAAAAAAAAACTTTTTTAGTGGATGGAAATTCTTAATTATTTTTTTTTTATTATCAAAAGTAAATGATGTAAGACATTTATTAAACTACTACAATAAAAAAAATGTTCCACCAGTATTCACACTAGAATTATCATAATTAATTTTTCACATATCAATATATTAATACGATAGCGCGTGCTTCTTTTGGGTGTCACGGTTACATCTTTCTCCTTCCGAGTGATTGTCGTTTCATTGTTACGACTTTCAATTTTTTGTAATAAATAATTTGACCAAAAATTCTTTATAAGTTTTTGTTTCGGTTTCGATTATGGTTGATGGCACTCAAGTCATCTATTTTTTTTATAAATAATTTTACTAAGAATTTTTCATAAGTTTTGGTTTCGGTTATAGCTGAAGGAAATCATTATATATATATATATATATATATATATATATATATATTCTTCATAAGTTTTGGTTTCGGTTTCAATTCAAACTGATGCACCCAAGTTATGTAGATATATTTTTTTATTTTTGAAATCACAACTTTATAAGAATCGAATCGACTCTATAATAATATATACAAGCATATTTAAGTGTATTTTACGACTGGGCGTCCCTGCTAGCTTAGATAAATACCTTTAAAAAAAAAAAAAAAAAAAAAAAAAAGCTATAATAATACCAGGGCATCTCCATTTATGCTGAACATTCACAGAATGCCAACATCAACATATGAAAGAGTCCGCTGTGGAATTTCCACAGGTCCCGCTAGTAAATTATTATTATTTTTGATAATTAAAATAGAAAAACAGCTACTACTGACTTTTTATTTAAAATGGAGAATTTATTTCCGAATTCATTTCAGACAGTGTGTGTGTGTGTGGTTGGGGTGGTGGTGTCTGAGTTACTATTTGCTTTTTAGCTTACTCTAACTACATGAAATGACTTCTTCTTGAGGCTAGAAAAGGGCGGCTCTAACTTTTCTGCAACAGGGATGAATATATTACATTTATTTATATAAAAATGACACAAATAAATACACATTGGTCTTTCTTATAGAGTGGGGGATGTTTCTATTCTAATGATTTATTTCAATAATTTTGGTGAATATGTTTGAGAATGAATCTAAAACCTATTGGAAATGTTTACTAGTGTCTGGTTTTCTATACAGCTTGTATGTTTTATTGTTGAAATTAAAAAGGTGTTGTGTAAAAGATTCATTTCTTTTAGATTCATTTTTATTTCTATGTCAAAACCTAAGATTCTAAAGATTTTTTTGAACTAAAACATCTACAAATTTTTAACTAGGAATGCACACTTTCCATCAAAATGATATGCAATAAAATAATTATGCTTCCCAAGTGTTTGCACTAATAATTCATAATTATTATTAATGTCTATTGTTATTCTCATGGCAAGTGCTCGTCTGAGCTCCAATCTATGGTCCCCCGTTGCCAAACTCACAAAAAAAAAAAAAAAAAAAAAAACTCTCGACTAGCTACAACCACTATCAACAATTTTCCCCACTTTCTATCTGTGCCTAAATCTAAACGCAGATTCCATGAACAAAGCTTCTTTCCTAGAACTGCCCACATATGGAACACTGTTCCATTGGCCTGCTTCCCAGCCGATTATAATATTGTAGCTTTCAAGTCCAATTTAAACAAGTTCTTGTTGAGCTGTCCACTTAAATAATCCAAATTCTACCCCACCTACACCATTAACGATTACTAAACTATCAACTTACAGTCATTAACCTTTATCCTCGAGTGGCTTTTCGGGCTTGATAAGTGATAATTGACAGTTTCTCCAGATGCGTTCGTAATTAAAGGATATTCTAATTTAACATCCAAATTTGACCCCTCAACATGGGCATGAAATATGTGTTTACATTAGAGATGGCTTTCCATGTAGAGAATGCCCTAAATTGCCCTCTATGTGCTTTTGGGTTGCACTTGCTCACACCTGTTTATATTTGCCCGCTATCATCCCCATAACAGCAGAGTTACTATCTTTAAAAGCATATATGAGAAAATTGACTATGTCCTGTCTGTTCATCCTTCAGCTAACATTCACGTGTGTGGAGACTTCAATGTTCACAATGTGGAATAGTTAGTCCACTCAAACAAGACAGATGATGAGGGGAAGGTTCTGTCATGATTTCTTCATTGTTTACGACCTCAGATTGTTCATGAACCCACCTGTGTGCCCAACACTGATGGTCAGTATGCAAGTCTCCTAGACCTTTTTATCACAACTTGCCTTGAGCTATGTTTATCTTGTGTTATATCCCCATTGAGATCTTCTGACCACTCAGTTATCTGAGTTAAGATAAAAACAAAAGTAATAAGTCCTTCGATATACCTCTCCACCGTGCAGTATATCGATACTCTATGGCTGACTGTGATAGCTTTCGTACATTTATATCAGATCTACCTCTATGTTCAATGTTTAAAAAGACGTCCGCCATGGTATCAGACCTGATGGAATGGTTAATTGCAGGTTTAGACAGCTTCATAGCCCCCCCCCCCAAAAAAAATTCTAGCGAAAACCTAACAGCCAGCCGTGGTTCTCTTTAGAATGTGCTGCTGCCATTGTGCACAGAAATCACTATTTCCATTGCTTCCAATGTAATAGATGTACTGAGACTAAAGCTGCCGTCAGGACTGCAAACAATCACTGTAAAAGAGTAATAAAGAACGCAAGAAAGTTGTGTGCCCAATCCATCAAGTCAAAAAGTAGCTGAGCAGCAGATTGGTTCCCACCAATTTGAGCAAATAACAAACAGGTCCTGAATAGAAGTGTGTGCTCTATCTCAACCATCATCAATGGACCCGAGGTAATCTCGTCAGCATCACACAAGGCCACTGGAATCGACAACATCATGCACAGTTATTTGTATGTCGCATAGTGTTTTCAGACACAGGAGGAAATACGGGGGGTTGGCAGCCCTGATCGCATAGGGTAGAATTAGCTGCAAAGTTTTTGCAAAGAGTTTGGCTTTGTGTGATGCTGCATCAGATTTTGAGTGGCATAAGAGATTCAAGAAAGGTAGAGTCTGTGAGGGATAATGAGAGGTGTAGGAGGAGTAAGGAAGTCAGAACACCAGAGTTGATTAACAAAATAAAGAATTTCATGGATACGGATTATTGTGTATCTATAGAGAAAATAAGTGCACAGTTTGATGTCAGTGTAGGAACCGTACACACAATTATTTGCAAAGAACCGAAGATGCTCAATTCAGATGGTCCAAAAGCAGTTTGAAGTATTCCATATGTTTCTGTGGCATGTTTTCCAAGTTTAAAACAGAATTTTATTGCATATCATTCTTCTAAAGTGCTCGCATATCCAAATTGCATTTTTAAAATTCACCAGCTCCGACAATCAGGCTTTACTAGAGTATATTCCAATTCCTATGGTAGCTGTTCATTTGAACATGAAATCATAAAAATTGGTTCATCATCTCATAAGATGTATAGCAATAACATACTGAATTTTCAAGACTCTACAACAATTTTAAATGCATGTATAAAAAAGTTTGGAAACTTATTTAAGGCACCTCATAATTCGAAAATTAAAAACAAATCTAATGAAATATTTAGTAATTTTTAAAAGAATTGGTAATTATATCGGAGTCAGGGATTTAGAACATTAAAATCAGGAAAAAGTTTATAATTATCCCATCAATAGTTTTAACCAACCAATGTGAAAAGTGAGCTAATGTCTCAATTTTCAAATATGAACTAACACACCCACCTTTTCAATTAAAAAAATAGTAACACACACACACACACACAAAAGAAACCCCCCCAAAAAAACAAAAACAGACAAACAAAAATAACAAACAAAAATTACCGGTTTATGAAAGCAGTTTCCATAATTATTGATTAGTTTCATTTAATGAATGCATGAGTAAACCTAAAACTTACTGGAATTTTAGATGCTTATATAAAAAATAGAAAGCTGAAATAAAAAAAAAATATTCCGTTAACAGTATTTCTTTGGTTGGTTGGTTGTTTTTGTTTTATGGCATATCAACCCTTTTCAGGTTATTTAATGCTGAATCCAAAGATTTAAGAAAAATTTTTTAATAGAATATATTTGTTGTTTTCAAGTTGGTTTCTATTTAACCCATAGTTGGGACCCTAACAGGTACTACCACTCCGGGTCAGAGTGGACCTGGGAGCAATGGCAATTACAGGGTGGCTCCACACTCCCCAAAGCCCGCAAGCTGGGGCCTCACCACTGGATATAGTTCAAGATCATATCCAGGACCCCAGTATTTCTTTGTGTACATCTAGTCAATTCTTTATTTTATGTAAACTTTCAATTTACAATATTAAGCACATTGTTTGCTTTTTTCTTTTTCTTCTCTATGGCTACATCATTTACTGACATCATTTTATAAGTTTCATGTTTTGCTTAACCTATATTGCAACGGTTAATTTGCTTTTACTTTTAAATTAAGGCCGTAATTTGGAATATTACAAACAGTGCATTATTTACCTGGTACTTTTACATATAGAGGATATTTGTGATTCCCACTAAATAAAATTCCTATCTTAAAAGCATAGCAAGAAGTAATCTTTTATTGTTTTGTATATTGTATATTGATGCGTATCATAATTGTCAACTGTAAATAAATGTATTAACCATACTTGGCCTTAATTTTTTGTTCTAATGATAAATATGTTTGGAATAAACATTTAATACATGAGCTATGAAATAAAATAACATTGTAACAGTTTCATTGAACACAAGTTGTTATTTTACTGATAGCTAGGGACAATAGATGAAAGAACGCTACTTGCCTTGGCTTTTTGTCCTTTTCTACCTCCTTGTTATTCTGGAACGCCATTTAGGAGATACAAGCGTTTGGTACGCAAGTTGTATGAAAAGGTGTCTGCCGTCTTCACTTTTGCCTTTGTTCAGGTATCAACAGCATTGCATCAGTGACAAATAGCCTATAGAGAACAAAAAAGAAATGAAAAAGAACCCAGTCTAAATGAACAAGTTGTAAAATTTCATATATGAAGTTAAGTCAGATTTTCCCCTATATCATTGATGGGAATAGCTTTAATATCAAAAAGGAAAATAAAAAATCTGTTCTATTAGTAATTTAGGTCAATTATTGTGCCATCTATAAAATAAAGAGCAGTTGCATGTTTGTATGTTTGGCTAAAAGTCAGAAAGTTACAAAACAAATACCTACTAAGTTGGTATTTTCTTGATTGGCATTACCTCAAATGAATAACATCTATAATTTACAAAAATTTATTCATTCTCTGGGGTTCAACTTAGTCAGGTTTTGTTAAAGACTGGTTAACTTTTCAGTTTTAAAATGTACTAATTTGAAAAGAAAATGTTGACTCATTCCTGGGGGAATCTATTATATTGTTAGAAATTAATTCCAACTTAAATTTTTAAATAACAATTACCTTAGCACTTATTTTTAAAACAACATCCATAAGAGAAAGAATAACCAAAAAAAAAAAAAAAAATATTGTACACTTATCCCAGATATATATATATATATATATATATATATATATATATATATATATATATATATACATATACACACACACACATACACACACAGATACCTAAACAAAAGCACAATAAAATTACACATAGCTAGTATTCTTCTGTCCTTTCAAAGAAAGGTTGCCCTCAAATTTATTTTCTTCGTTTTCACAGCATTCATAATATGAAGAGATGTCATTAAGGCACAACCTTTACTATTTGAAAGAGCATTCTTAACTAATAAAAAACCAAAAAACATCATTATTCACAAAAAAAAAAAGAAAAAAGAAGATATGCGCAAAAATAGATATTTTAAAAATTTTATTAAGCAATATTTTATTGAAAGAATATACTAATTTCTAACAATATAAAGGAAAGATGTCTGTGTGTATAACCAGCTAGAGAAAAATAGGCTGGGTGGAGAAGAAAGAAAGGAAGAAGTAAAATGGTGGAGAAGGAAAGAGAGATGGATAGAGAAAGGGAAAGAAGTTTTAATAAAAATATGTTACACTTTTACCCTGGGCAATGCCGGGCATCTCTATTAGTGTTTTATAAGACTTTCTTTTTTTATCAAACTAAAAAATTGTTTTTTATTTTTGATTGATTTCATTGATTTTAAAATTTAGTTTTAATTAATTAACATTTTATTTTTGCAGTCATAAATAAATAAAAGCAAGGGAGTCTTAATTCATTAATTCCTTTGAACTCCTACTCTTCCCTCGGATAAAAATAATAAGATATACTTTTTCAATTTACACCAATAAGAGTATTTGTTCAAATAACCAGTTCTGTCTGAGTAAAGCGATTGTGGTAAAACCAAATGAATAGATTAATTCTAATTATTATTATTATTAACTCACACTTCCACGTTTTGGAATATTATAAATAAGAAATATTTTTATTTCATTCAGTAAAAACTTGCAAGCTTATAATTAAAAAAAAAAAAAAAAAAAAACTATAACTAATGTAACCGGTTTCGTGTGAGTATCCATAAAAAGAATAAAAAGAAAAATACCTATTCTGGTTGATGCTTTTAAATAATCATTTTTTTCCTCTTTGCAAATTATTATTATTTGCAGTGTATTTTTTTATTCAAAATTTTTTTACTTTCATCCAATTTTTTTATGTTTTTCTCTTAAAATTTTACATAATTCACGTGATTAAAGAACTTGATTTTACTTCTTTTATTACCAGTTTTTCAACCTTTATCTTCATCATATACCTATTAAGTCAAGAATTCCAGGTTCAACTTCCAGTCTCGGATAAGATTGAAAAAAGATAATTGTATTATTGAATTATTATTTCAGCTATTCAATTCACCAATTCATAGATTTGGGAGGGGGGAAGGGGACACTTTTTCCTCCTTTCCCCAACCTTGCACAGCAATTTTCAGTTTTAATATTCTTTAAGCCCCCATCCTTCTATTTTGGGTGGATGGGTGGATTGAAACTACTATTTACTCCCTCTACTCCTCCCCAAACAATCTTTACCTATTTCAACTTTCTTCTCAAACTTTATGTAGCAATCACAAAAAAAAAACAACAAAAACCCTTATATAGAATTTTTTTATATGAGGTGACTTCAATAAGTTTCCAGACTTTTTTGTAGGTAGACTCTTGAAAATCCAGTAGTTATTACTATATATCTTATGAGATGACTGAACAATTTTTATGATTTCAGATTCAAATGAACAGCTACCATAGGAATTGAAATACACCCTATTAAAGCCCGATTTTCACAGCTGGTGAATTTCAAAATGCAATCTGGATGTGAGGAAACTTTAGAAGAATGATATGCAGTAAAATTCTGTTTTAAACTTGTCAAACATGCCACAGAAACATATGGAATGCTTCAGACTACTTTTGGATCATCGTATGAATCGAGCATCAGTTTTTGGGTGGTATAGGAGATTCAAGGGAGGCAAGAGTCTGTCAGGGATAATGAGAGGTGTAGGAGGAGTAAAGAAATCAGAACACCAGAGTCGATTGGCTAATAAAGAATTTCATGGATAAGGACCGTTGTGTGTCTATAGAGACAATAAGTGCACAGTTTGATGTCAGTGTTGGAAGTGTACACACAATTATTTGTGAGGAACTGAAGATGCGGAAGATTTTGGCAAATGCACCAGTCCACAATTTCATCCTTGTCACAGACTATTTGACCAAGATAAGCATCCAGCCAGTTCCTCACCCTCCCTATAGTCTACACCTAACACCTCGTGACTTTTGGTTATTCCCTAAGCTCAAAGAAAACCTTAGAGGCTGTTGTTATGAGACAATTGAGGAGATGAAAGAGGCTGTGAGGAAAGTCATTGATACACTCATGCAAGAGGACTTCTATAGAGCCTTGCAAAAGTTGTTGAGACAGTACGTGCATTGCAGCCAGAGGAGATTACTTTGAAGAGGACTAGAGTTTCATGTGTGTATTCTCAATAAAAGTTCCAATACAAAAAAAGTTTGGAGACTCATTTAAGGTACCTCGTATATTGCCGATCTTGCACATTTACAGAACCGAGCAACTTTCGGTTTTGAAACTCATTAGAAGTAAATGATGTTGCATAATTTGAAGACCTCAACGAAAATGTAGGTCAACAAATAAGAATATACGGAAACTAATTATTTTCACGTCTTTAATTGAATGGACCTTGTTCAAAGAATCTATATAATTTGGATCATTTACATCTATTATATGTCATAATAGGCTCCATCTCTCATTCTAAATTATGTTCCTATTTACTTGTCTCCCCCACGAGGGCAGAGTTAGACACAAGGTCGGTTTTTAATGTGGAGAAAATCCAGCTCCAAAAAAAAATCACATGACTCATTGGATCAAGCTTTGAGATAAAGTTTGTTTGAATCAGGGGGAAAAAAATCACTTTGCAAAGCAAATAACATTTTTTTTTTAAATAAATACAACTGGAAGTGTAAAGTTGTTCCTATTTACTTGCCTCCCCACAAGGGTAGAGTTAGATACAAGGTCGGTTTTTAATGTGGGGAAAATTCAGCTCCAAAAAAAGGGGCACTCTGAATAGGAACAAAAATAAATAAGTTTAGTATTAAAACAGATACCACACTATGCTTCTAGCCAAAAGGCCAAGGAACAACGACTTTGTTAAAAAAAGTTATGGTCTTTGTTAAGCTCTTAGAGTGATCTCCCTTGCTTGTTGCTGTTGGTTCATTGCAAAACAAAGATGAAGGTTTTGATAACAACCTGGCATCTGTGATTTGAGTTGTGTGAAGAGTAAATCAATAAAAAGGAGAATTTTATAAACATTAAAATCATTTAAGATTTTTAATTTATTGAAAGAAAAAATTAGTTGATTAATAGCAGTCAGCACTCCTATCTCTTCCCCCTCTATCTCTCCATCTCCTCTTTTTTCTGTCTAGACCATTCTTCTCTCTGACCATGTATATGCACACAGACAACTTGTTTTCATAGATTCCCTGGGCAAGGAATCGGCATAAAGAAATTAACTTAATTAAAAAATCAGTTACTTCCCTTTAGTTAGTAGATAATCTGGCCGGACCCCCACCCCTCTCCCCTCAGAAAAAAAAAAAAATAATAATAATCTGCACCAGTTTAGGATCAAAGAATATTTTCTAAATATTAGATATTATTCATTCGTGACAATATCGATCAAGCAAATACCAACATTTTAGGTATTTGTACAGAAACCAATGTATGCATATCAAGCCACCATAGTAAGCATGGGGCAGTACATCAAAAGCTCAACAGATATGTCTACCTCAACGAACCTCAATCACAAAGCTTGCTGAAAACTTGAGGGTGTCATACTGGAAAATACTGCTGAGGTATATGATGAACCAGCAACACAGATTGCAAGAAAGAAAAGAAAGAAATACACAGAGAAAGACACAAGAAAACAAGAAAGGGAACAATATAAAAGAGCAGGAAAGTTCCTTGAGAAGCTTAACCAGGAGTATACAGACAGGAATGCTTCACCCCCAATGGCTGAAAAATGGGAGACTTCCATTTGATGAGAAAACACTCATTGTAGTCAGTCAAGACCAGGATTTATTTACAAATAGATTAAAAAAATGGCTGACCTACAAGCAAATAGCCAGTGCAGGTTTTGTCACTCAGCGATTGAGAGCCCAAGCCACCTAACGTCTGGATGCCCAAGCTTATTGGCAGATCGTCTTTACACTGTTTGCTATAACAAAGTATGCAAATACTTCCATTGGAAGATCTGTGAAGCGATGCAACTTGACAGATTGAACGTCTGGGAACATGAATCACCATCGACAACATCAAACGGAAATGTCACAGTGTTGTATGACAAATACATACTAGCAGGCAGATGCATAAAAAACAAGGCCATTAAACCAGACATTGTAATATGGAACAAGCCCAAAAGAAAAGAAAACATCAGGATCTAAAGAATGATTGAAAGACATGGTTTCTGAAAGAAATATACCAGTTGTGATAGAAGCAACTAACCTAACAATAAAAAAAATATACCAGTTGTGATAGAAGCAACCAACTTAATAATAAAAAAAAATCTTAAGAAATACTTGGAAACAATCCGTGGAAGACCAAACTGTAATGGAATACAGAGAGCAGCCATAAAGAGAACAACACCTATTCTTAAAAAAGTTCTCGGATATAAATTCAAATCCTAATGAAATCAAGTGTTAGCCCCAGGAAGGAGCCCCTTGATCTCTTAAAACTAACCAAAGTTAAATAATCAAAAAAAAGAGACAACTTCGCTTTATATCCTAGAGAATCATGCCAACCTTCAGGATTGCCAGCCTGTTATACGTATTACCTTGGAATAAACCCAACCAGAGCCTTCATATAGTTTCACAAAGTTAATTTATTGAAATACAATAAACCGATGAAAAAACAAAATCCAAAGAATTAATTAAGTGGGTGGTTATTGACAAGAGGACATCTGTTAGCTCTTTATCAATTCAGATATGCTTCATTGACAGAACGGGTGCAGAGTTTTACTATTTTCATGGAAATAAAAAAAAACTTTTAATCAGAAGGTATTTGAGTTACTAATTGGATTCTATGCAAATTCTAGTGTTTTCTACATCCATCTGAAAAACATACTGTTAATAACGGATTTTTATTCTCCGCCCCCAAAGTCAACAGAGATTAGACCCTTCTTATGATCCGGTCCCTGTTGATTTTGTAGTGGGAGTTTAGTTCTGTGCACTTCTAGCCGGTTCACCCTCCCAGGCTTTTTTTTTTCTCTTTGAGTAGGGGGTTAGTCTATTGCTAATCGCCTGAGACACCCTTACTGGGTATGCTAACAGGGCAGTTCAGGCACTTTTTGCAGGTCAGAGTGCCTCTCATTGGGGCCGCTGACTTCTCAATCTCATTTTCCGATCCTAGTGTCTAAGTTCTTGCAGTGGGAGAGAATTAAAAACCCTAATAACATAGCTTTTGAAATAATAAAGGCCTGCCAGAATCAATACTATTAAGAACAAAAAAAATCACTTTCTTCTTCAATACTTAATTTTAACTGTTAGTTAAATATTCTTTAAATAATATGAATATGTCCCTTCCTTATTTGATACTAGCAGGCTGTCCAGCATTGCCCCATCGTAAAATATGCATAAATATCATCTATATATTAATAAGATAGCGTGTGTGTTATTTCTATTTTGTGTGTCATGCTTACATCAGAGTTACTGTTGTTTGTTATGGACTTCCATTTCTTGTAATAAATAATTTTACCAAGAATTCTTCATAGCTGGTAGAACTTAAATCATCTATTTTTTTATAAATAATTTTATCAAGAATTTTTTGGTTTCGATTGAAGCTGATGCACCAAAGTCACATGGATATATTTTTTTTATTTTTGAAATCGCAACTATAATATAAAAGTTACTTAGTTTTCTTAACATCGTTCCAGGGTTATTACTTACCCCCCCCCCCATACACACACCTACAAACACCCGGGTACCCCCTGTACCCGGGTGTTTGTAGGTGTGTGTATGGGAGGGGGGTAAGTAATAACCCTGGAACGATGTTAAGAAAAAAAATCGGAAAAACCAAAACAAATGGCATAAATAACCCTGTCGGATCGAACCTACAATCTTAGGATAATAACGCTGCATGTATGGGGGGGGTAAACTAAAGAATAAGCGAAGTTAAAAAAACGTTGCTCGGGTGTTTAAAGATTTAAAAGAAAAAAAAATAGTTTTAGTCGGGAGGCGGGATTGAACCCAGAAACCTTGACACGGACGTGAAGTGAAACAAAAGCCAACCACTTAACCGTCTAGGCCAGGAGTAAGAGGAAATGATTAGAGTGTTAAGTTAAGGCTTATAAAGTGAGTGAAAGAGGTTTGATGGAAAGATAGCTGCTAAATGAGGTCATCGCGGGAGTGTTACGAGATGACGTAGCAGTATTTTATTTAATGCGGGACAGCTTTTTGGGGTTTGTTTACTTTGTTTCAATGCGGGGCAGTTTTCGCTTCCCCATCCTCAAGATGGTGGGGGGAAACTGGCTCCCCATCTGATATAAGGAGTTTAGCCCCACATTGATCAAAGCTGATTGCTTGTGGACGTTCCTGGTGCGATGCCGAGAACAGCGTGTTAGCTTTGAATTAGTTTCGCTTTTTATACGAAAAAGACGAATCAACACGTGAGAAGCCAACATAGCAATAATTTTGTAAAAGTCGATAAAAATCTATAAGCTACATGCATTCCCAAATCCTAGTTATTATTATCTAGGATCTATATACACAGTTGTAAGCGATAGTAACGAACCCGGGACTGTGTGCGAGAAAAGCCTTTGCCAGACATACACGAAATGGTCACACACATTTTGCCTTTTATATATATAGACTAGCGGGGGTACCCGGCGTTGCCCGGGTCTTTGGAGGTGTGTGTTGGTGGGGGTAAATTAAAACAACCCTGTTTAAAAAAAAAAAAAAGAAAAAAAAAAGTTGGCCTGTTGTTTGGAGGTGTAAAAGAAAAAAAAATAGTTTTACTAGAAAGGTAGGCTTGAACTCCAAACCTTTGACGCGGAGGTGGAAAGGAAATGGGAAAAAAAAACCCTGTGACCTAACCATCTCAACCACGGGAACAGATGAATTGATAAGTGTGTTAAGTTGATGTTTATAAACCGAAATTAGTAGATGCGATAACGTCAAGTTGCGTGATGTTTGACCTAGTTTTGCGCTGAAAGCCAGTTTCTGTTTTCCCCGCTACGCAGCGATAAAAAAATATCTCGAAAATAGCTTATAAAAGTTGGGTCGATTAAAGCGAAGTAAAAAAAAACAAAAAAACACACACACACAAAAAAACTAATGTAAGGCAAACGAACGATGTTAAATGTAAAAAATCGAAAAAACAAAAAAGAAAACAGAAAAACGAACGTTAAAACTAAAAACAAAAAAAAAAAAAACATGTGAAAAATGGCTTAAATAAGCCTGTTTCGATATTAAAATTTAAAAAAAATCGGTGGGTACCCGGGTGTTTTTGGGTGTGTGAATGAAAACCTAAGAATAAGCGAAGTAAAAAAAAAAAAAAAAGGAGAAACGAACGTTACGTGAAAAATGGCTTAAATAACAATAAAAAAAAAAGAAAAAAAGACATCTCACACTATGATTCAAACCCAAAACATTTAGATAACGACCCAACGCACTAACCAACTGAGCTAACACGACGTACATGAAATTTAGTCAGTTCTTCAACTATTTAAAGTAAATCAGGTCATGACATCTGACGCATGCGTAGAACCGGTCGTCGTAACGAGAGGACGGTTTTTGTTGACCCGGTCGAAAATTGTTGATTTCGGGGTGAAAAAAATGAACTTTTTTGGCCAATTTTTCGATATTTTTTGAGTGAAGGATGGAGCTTCAATATGATACCGAGTTTGTGAATTTTTGTTGTGTCTGTCGAAAGTTTTTAGCAAACACAAACATACATACATTTTCGCTTTTATGTATATATAGATAAGAATCAATAAAACATTAACTATCATAATGTATATAAAATCTGCAAAAAATTAAAATATCATATTTAAGCATACTTTATGATCAAGCTAGGCCGATCGTCCCTGCTGGATTAGGTAAATACTTTTGCAATTTTAACAAAAGTGCTACAATAATATCAGGGCATCTCCATTTACACTGAACATCCACAGAATGCCAACATCAATATATTACATATGAATGAGTTCGCTGTGAAATTTCCACAGGTCCCACTAGTATTTTAATTAATGCTGAATGAGATGTGCATGCGAGTATCATATTCATTTCTAAACACTTCACTTCTCGTAAGTAAAAAAAAAGAAAAAATACTCAAGCTGAGATCAAAACTAAAACCTGAAGACAGCGAGTCAAGTATGATAACCATTAGACCAGCATGACATGAGCTTTAAAAGGTGTTTTCAAACTACTTATTCTTAATATAAGTAATCTGTAATGTGCATGTGCATTTGTGAGACAGTTAGAAAACAGATAAAAATACGATGAATCCGGTGTACTAATTTTTCAATTTTGAAGACAAACATATTGAAAGCATGAGAAAGTTTTGCATATTTAAGATGTTTATGAATGTCGGTTGGTTACAAAGGAACATTTTTTATAATAATGAAGTTTAGGAACTGTATGAATTGCTGTAATATCTGTAAATACTTTTTATATTTCAAGAAATGTTTACTTACTATTAAGATATGAAGATAAATTTAATAATAGCTGGTTTTAAAATATACAATTAAAAATATAGAATCATAAGTACCTAGGGATTGGCAGATCAGCTGTTAAAAATTGTGTGACATAGGTGGTACTAATTCAAGATACCATTAGGATTAGTAAAAAAAGCTGGTTCAATCCTTCTGGATATAAGTAAAAGCAAGAATTTTGATGTACTTGAAAGAATGGGATTTTTACTGGTCTATGATGCTCAAGCTTGAAATGGCATTTCCAGCAGTCAGTAATGCGTTTTTTTTTATTTATATTATTGTGCAAGCTGGGGATAGGGCATTCTACCAAATGTCAAGCATTCACCCGCTATCTCATACATTCCAACTGAGAGGTCTTTTTAAGATTTTAACTATCCCTTTTTGCAATTGTCTAAATCTCTTCGTTTACTGGGTATATTTACCAGGTAGTTTGGAAATTCTTTTTCAAGTTTGATATGTTCCATGAAAGGGATATATTCGTTTGAAATAGCTGAGGGGACTTGACTATAGTATTAGAGTAATAATCTGGCAAGTCAACTTTCTGAACGAGTGTTTGTAGTTGGAGCTGGCCAACAACGTTGCTGGGCAGTATACGACGTGTTTGTCACAGCACTCATATGTCTCAGCCTTGGCATTCGATGCCTGGCGAAGGAGACTGAACCCAATCATTTAGAGGAAGTAAGATTCATAACAAGCATGAGGCTTTAGTGTACCTTTTGATGACAGACATAAACGATACCACTAGTCAGCATTTATTCTTGTAAGGAGGAAAAATCTACTCATATTCATTACACCAAATAGCATTTCCAGCAGTCAATCATGCTCAAGTTTGAAATGGTATTTTCATTACTAAAACACAAATTGAATGACATATCTTTATAATATCCATTCTTGTTTATTAACTATTGTTGATACTAACTAGTCCCATCATTTTCTATAAGCAGTATGTTAGGACAAAACCTATTGTTACAAATAAAAAATACCTCTTAAATTTCACAAAAGCAAAAGACATGATCGCTAAGGTTTCTATCTGAGGAATAATAATAAAAAAGTTTTAAAAAGATAATGGTAAAAAATTCAGTAAACAATGGCTGATTATCAGACAAGATGCACTTTCTATTTTTATTGTTATAAAATTATAAAAATAGTCAGATTGAAATGAGGATATATTTTACAAAAGCATTTATCCTTGAGATATTTTTGCAATAAAACTTATTGCAGACCCCACATTTAGTATCATAATAATAATAATAATAGATATATTATATAATAGCAGTACATACACAGCAATGCTCGGAAGTCTTACTTTCATTTTTGTTATGCTTTTTTTCAATACCATTTAGATTTATTCTTCCTTCAGGATTATTTTTTTTTTAATAAAATTTAAAAAGTTAAATTTACTTATCATAGTGTTATTAACTGAACCAAATTATTACAAAACTATAATGTTTAAGGCCATGTTTTAATCTTTATTCATAAAATTATTGGATATAAACAGTTCCTCAAATTTTCTATACATGAGTATTTGCTAAAAAATTTTAATACAGAAATTGAAATAAGTGTATGAATGTAAACTTGAGAAATAAAAAAAAAAACAATTGGCTCAAGAGGGAAATATTTAAAAAAATTGAGTTTACTTTTGGTAAATATCTTTTCAGGTATGGATCTAAAGATATTTGCAAAAAAAAATTAACTCTCAGCTAAAAATTGTGACTAAATCCATCTCATTGTTTATTTCAATAATGCTGCAAGGAATATTTAGAATACTGTGTGATGATGAGCACTGGATCGTCTGAATGATGATAGAAATCAGATTGTTCAAACGATGGACCGGAGTCGATTAAATAATGAATCCAAATTCCATGAAGGTTCCCAGAGTTCAACAAGATACATCTGAGTGTTCACAATGTGGAATGGTTAGCCCACTCAAACAAGACAGATGATGAGGGGAGGGTCTGGGTTTTGTCACGATTTCTCCATTGCTTATGACCTAAATCAGATTGTTTACAAACCCACCCATGTGCCTGACACTGATAGTATGCAAGTCTCCTAGACCTTCTCCTCACAACTTGCCCTGAGCTATGTTCGCCTTCCATTCTGTCCCCATTGGGATCTTCTGACCACTCAGTTGTCTCAATTAAGATAAAAACAAAATATAATAAGTCCTCCAGCATACCTCTCCATCGAACAGTATATAAATACTCTCTGACTGACTGATAGCTTTTGTACATTTATATCAAATCTACCTCTTTGTTCCATGTTTAAAAAGAACATGAACGCCATGGACAGAATGGTTAATTGTAAGTGTACACTGCTTCATACCCTCCAATAAATTCCAGCAAAAATAATACAACCAGCCATGGTTCTCTTCAGAATGTGCTGCTGCCATTGCGCACAAAAATCACTATTTCCATTGCTTCTAATGTAATAGATGTACCGAGGCTAAAGCTGTCTTCAGGACTGCCAGCAATCACTGTAAAAGAGTAATAAAGAACTCTAGAGAGTTGTATGCTCAGTCCATCAAGTCCAAAGTAGCTGAGCAGCAGCTTGGTTCCCACAAATTTTGGCAAATAACAAAAAGTGTGTGCTCTATCCCAACTATCATCAATGGACCGGAGGTAATCTTGTCAGCATCACACAAAGCCAAACTCTTTGCCAAAAACTTTGCAGCTAATTCTACCCTATGCTGCCAACACGCTGTATTCCTTCCTGTGTCTGAAAACACTATGCAACATAAAAATATCTGTGCATGATGTTACCGAGCTAATAAAAACTTCGATTATAGTGAATGAACTGGCCCTGATAGCATTCCAATTATACTGCTCAAAAAGCTTTAACCAGAACTAGCTTCCATACTTACAAAGCTGTTTAAGCGTTGTCTTAAGGAGAATTGCTTCCCAAATGTCCTGTATTTAAGAATTCAGGTGATCGGTCATCTTCCTTTCAATGCAGATCAATCAGTCTCCTGTGCGTCATAAGTAAGTTGCTGCAATCTGTGTTAAATAGTCAAGTAGTTAACCACCACAGCAAAAATAACTTCCTAAGTGACATGGAATATGGTTTCCATTCTGCTATATCTACAGCAGATGTGCTAACAGTTATATCTCATAGGATTAGTGAATCTTTCTACAGAGGTTTCCTTTCTAAGGCAATTGCCATTGACATAGCAAAGACCTTTGATAGGGTATGGTATAAAGGTCTACTCCACAAAATCTCCATGGACGCTGAAAAAATGAATCTGCGATAAACATCTGCATCATTCCTAAGGCACATTATAACCAATGAGGGGTTACGTCTTGACCTTGAGAAAGTAAAGGCCATAAGGGATATGCCCTGCCCAAAAGACATAAAGGGAGTGCAATGATTGGGAGAATCTGTGAATTATCTGGCAAAGTTTCTATCTTATATCTCTGACGTGATTCTCCAATTCAAAAACAAAGACAGATGTGACATGGTCACAAATCCATGAAGAGGCTTTTGAAAAAAAAACAAAAAACTGGTGAGTGAAGCACTAGTATTGAGATACTATGATTAAAAAAAAAAAAAAAAAAAAAAAAAACACAGGTCATTCAGTGATGCAAGTGAAAAAAGCATGGGATCTGCATTGCTACAAGAAGGTCAACCTTTAGCTTATATCAGTCAAGTGCTTACAGACGTAGAAACCAGATATGGACAGATTGTAAAAGAACTGTTAGCAGTAGTACACACATGTGAACAGTTTCACTAATATATGTTTGGTCAACAGGTCACAATGATGATCGATCATACGCTATTGGAAGCAATAATGAAAAAAGAATTGGGGAAATGCTCAAAGCGACTGCAAAATATGTTGATGTGGTTACAAGTTTACAATGTGATAGTTCTGTACCATCCTGGCAAAAAGATGTTTCTTGCAGATACACTATCAAGGGCATATATACATGAGTCAATAGTGAATATATAGATGATGACGATGTTAAGGAAACTGAATCTTTCCTGTGACAGAGGGAAGGTTGCTGGAATTGCATTCAGCCACAAAGGAAAACAGAAGCATGCAGATGCTGCAACAAGTAATTGTGTAAGGATGGCCAGAAGACAAAGTGAGACTATATTTTTATATGCGGAATGAAATGACTGTACATGACTGGTTAATTTTCAGAGGAAACAGGGTAGTGGTCCCAACTACTCAGTGGGCTGTGTTGAAAGAAAGATTGCATGCCACACACCTAGGGGTCAAAGGATGTTGCAGTAGCACGAGAAAATGTTTGTACTGGGCAAATATGAACAATAACATCAGAGACTATGTTTCAAAATGCCCCATATGTAAAAAAATATGAGGTACCCAATCCACCAGAGTTCTTAATGGTCCATGAGATTCCTCAAGAGACTCTGGGCAAAGTAGGAATAGATCTCTTCAACTTTACAGATATGGACTATCTCTGCACAGTTTATTATATGAGCAATTTCTGGGAAATTGATAATCTTTCAACTACACAGGCAAAGATGATGATCACTAAACTTAAACACCATTTTGCATGACATGAAATACCAGATCAGGTAGTTACTGATAATGGACCTCAGTTCAGTAGCCAGGAATTTTCAACCTTTGCAAGAAAACGGTGTTTTATACACACACCTGTCAGTCCTTACAATAGCAAAGCAAATGGAAAAGTAAAATCTGCAATAAAGATGACAAAGAATCTCTTCCGGAAAGCAATGGATAATAAGGCTGATCCATACTTAGCGATGCTGGATCACAGGAATATGCCATCTCAATGTCTGTTATCATCAGCACAGAAACTGATGTCCAGAAGAACAAAAACACTTCTTGAAACCAGAGAATCTACTCAAACCAGAATTACACAAAAAATTAAACAAGATGATTAAGTGGGAGAGCAGGGGGTAAGAACAGTACTTCAATCAAAGTAAAACCACTCTAACCTTTGCATCCTGGAGATGTGGTATGGAAGAAACCACACATTAAAAAGTTCAGAAAGTGTGGAAGAAAGTCATTGTATGGTGGAGACTGGATGAGAGGTCACACCATGCCAAAGTTAATGGAGAGCTGTATCAACAGAATAGATTTGAAAAAAAAAAACAAACAAAAAACAAAAACAACAGAAGAGCCCCCATTATCATCGCCAGTCTACCAGCCATACCAATTGTACAGTAAATGTGGAACCAGATACAGAAGAGATGTGTGACCCCCAAACATCTCAATAACAAAATGATGAAAGAGAAAGACTGAGCAAAACACTATCTCCATCAAAACCAAACTCAGAAAGGGTGAGGAGGACACAGTTGGAAAGACTGGTAAGAAATCCGGTAAGGTTCAAGGACTATACATCGTGTATTTAGTCCAGAGTCAAAAAGGCAGAATAATCCCTGTTAGGTAAAAAGGGTAGTCAAGCCAATGAATGCCTAGGTCACTTTTATTTTTGTCTGCTCCCTTTTATCAAATCTTTTTTTTTAAATTCTTTTGTTTTTTTCAAAAACGGAAAGATGTTGCATGAGGAACTAATTAGGGTTTACTCTGCCTTGAGTGGTGTCTCTAGAGTTGGCTCTAAATAAAAGAAGCAATGATCTCATACATGTTTATTGTATTTCATCGATTACCATTCACATATAAATAATAATGAAACAGATCCTGCAATTATATCAAAGAACCTACCTTTGGTTTCCTTTTCTTAATTAAGGGTTTGAATTATTAAAGTTTAAAATACAGAAGGCAAGTATCTGGCCTTCAATTATCTTAATATTAAACCCTTCCGGTCCAGTTATAACCTTTCTGGAAAAAATATGGACAATATTATTTTAAAATGTTCATATTTTCTATTAAATATTGTTTTTGATGAAAATATGTCACACACAAGTAGATAAACCCCCCCCCCCCAAAAAAAAATTAGCACTTTTATGCCTGCCACTAATCACAATCAAGGATTTGTTTTAGATGACTAAAATTGGTAATCAATGCCAACCAATTGAAACTGATGAAAATTCATCTGTTTCGAATATTAAAAATAAATAAATAAAAACCAGTTTTTTTTTGTTTGCTTGCACTGAATATTAGCCAATTTTAGACTTTTTTTGTGTGTGTAATTTTATTTTTCAAAATAAAATTGATGCTAAAAATTTACTATCTGTTGATACTATACATTATCTTTTTTTGTGATTGTGGCCATTTTAATTTTTATTTCAATCCAGTGCACATTTTGGGGAAGATAGATGTGAGTGAGTAGCAATTTGATTTCATTTGCTGGCCTTTTATTTACTTTCCACTACCAACCACAGGGACGGCAAAGTTAGACCTAAGCTCGTTTTTTAATGTGGGAAAATCCATCTCCCCCAAACTCTGGATTGAGACAAAAATTAAAACTTCACTGACTGAGGACAGAAAAGTAAAGTATAGTATCAAAACAGATTCTACACTTTTAAACTTAATTCTTAGATATTTCGAAAATTTACAAAAATATTGTAAAACAGGTAACTATTTAGAGCAGAAGTAAAAATAAACACCAGATTTTATTTTATTTATTTTTTTAATATTCGAAGTGGACAAATTTTTATCAAATGTCAAATAGTTGCCACTGATTGGTTAATTTGAGTCACGTGAGATAAAGCTTTGATTGTGATTAGTGGCGGGTATAAAATAATGCTGCCTCGGTCCTCAAATTGTTTTGGACCAATTTCTCAACATTCAAGAAATTTATCTCTATCAACAAGATAGTAAATAAATAATCAATGTAATAAAATAATCTATAAGTCAACTAAAAGCAAGTTTTAAATGTCACGGGATTACATCATAACAGACATGACGTAACCTCGGGTGATAGGGAGAAGCACTAGCACTGGAACATCCAATCAATCTCTCGGGGCTAGTTTTCAAATTGTATTTCCCTTAAAATCTTTTATGTCGCCAATAGTAACATTTACCCGCTAACATAATCTGGTTTTGAATTCACATGCTTTAGTGTCGTCAGCCTTTTTTACATTTTTTTTTTTTTTTTTTTTTGCTTTCAAATCACAGACCAATTTGACCATTTCGGGTTTGTCCCGTAAATCGTAATCCGAAACATTCGGATCGATGAGTCCTCTCCTATAGAAGTAACTGATTTATTAGTAGTATTGTTGGTGCGTGTGCATTTTCTGTACCGTGCTGTGCTGCACTGCTGAGTGACTGCTGCGGCGCTGCAATAATAACGCTATTATTTTGAAAGCCATTCTTAACATAGGGAAGGGAGGGTGTTTTGTCACTAATCTGTGCTTTCACCGGTAAAACTTGCGGATAATGCTATGTTTTACGATTGTTGTAAAAAAAAAAAAAAAAAAAAAAAAAAAAACGGAACGGGAATTTATATTTTATTATGTTTTTATTTTTTTTTTGTATTTTTTTGTGCCCCCCCAAAACGAAAGTAATCGAAAGAATGACATTCATTGTATTTTTATATTATAAAAACAAACAAAAATATTTTTTTTCATAAAAATAAAATTTTATTAACAAAAACGAAATAATTAAATTTTTAAACAAAAAATGTAAATTTGGTATACCTTTTTAGTATTTTTTTTTTTTTTTTTTTTTTTTACATAAGTCGAACTCCAACTCACCGTTCACATTGGAAATGTCGGCTTTTATAGGTTTTCAGGTATGCTTACAACGAATAAACACTCCAACCTCCCCAATGTTAAGAACGGCTTTCGGAATAAACACCCTCAACCTTGTCAGCATACTCGAAAACAAAAGTTGGCATGTCGAATGTAACGATAAGTTGGCCGTCATGTAAAAATGTACCGAATTTAAAACGCAACGAAATTTAAATTTCCGTCCATTTTTACAACAACCGTAAAACAGCATTCTCCTCAAGTTTTAACAAAAGATAGCGCGAGCGCGGTACTAAAAATGCATAAGCACCGTATTATTGCTTTCTTAAAAGTTTGAACGTGGTTTTGATTTAATGTACCTATTTACTATGCCTCCCCACGGGACAGAGTTAGACACCAGGGTCGTTTTTCGGTTTAATGTAGCTTTCATCTATGAAATTCAAAGAATGTTTGAATTGTTTGACAACAATGTCTTGGGGAGGGAGGGGCAAAAGTACGGACGCCGAATGATGAACAATTCCTTAAATTTTGTAGAAGAAACATTAAAAAAAACAAAACAAAAAAAAAAACAGTGATAAATAATAAATGTAAATAACTGTTTGTGCGTGTTAAATTAAAAAAAAAAAAAAAATCTACAGATTTTAAATAGAACTGTTTTTTTTTAACCCTAACCTAACTCAAGTCTTAGTTCGGCAAAAGGTGGTTTGTCTGAATCCATGAAATTTTGCAGAAGCAAAGAAAAAATGGGGTTTATATTACTGTACACATGACTAAAATAACACTAAAAACAATTACAAAAAAATAAAAGAGCAATTTACATAAAAAGAATACGGGCCGTGTTATTTATTTATTTTTTTATGAGATTTTCAAGTTTTACGTTATCTTTCATTAAATTGTTAGGTGAAAGTACAGATAAGTTACAAAACGTCCTAAGAACAGGTTCTAAATAACAACGTTTTTATTTCAGCAACGTTCATATTCTGAACAAGTACTCACAGACACACACAAAAATGTAAATATTAGTAATAAATATATCCGTGTTTTTTGTTAGTGCTTGCTTCGGGGACCCGGGTTTCATTCTGAGTAGTCGCTTTTCGATTGTTGTCGTTACTCCTTACGGGATTTTACTGAACCAATTTGTCCGCCATGGGGGCTGATCTATATAGGCAATATGAAACTAAAAACACACACACAATAATCCAAGAATAATCGGGTGATATTAGTCATTTTTCGTGGATAATCACATGAAAAGTAGTAATAAAAAGCGACAGGTTTTCATTGAGGTACAGTTTTATTTTTCAAAGTTGATAGTAGCAATTATTACGTCAATTAAGTTTTAAACCAAGTAAGTCTATCATTCAGTGGAAAGAAAATTAAAAACTTTTCCATAATTTCTAGAGTTAAAGATTCATCTAATAAAAACAAATAATAATTAAAAAAAAAAAAAAAACGTATCCCATCAGTAAACACCATGACCAATTATTCAAGAAAATAATAATAAAACACGCAGTTTCCTTGGTATTTAAAGGAGGAAATTCTTTGTTAAGGAACCGAATAGCAATTAACGGTACATTTTAAAAGCCGATCATATAAAGAAAAGCTTTTATCTTTTTTTGCTAGCTTTAAAGAGATTTTTTTCGCAATACTTACTCGTTCGTGAGAGACATCTTCCTCCATTTTTGTTTACGATTCTTTAATACATCAAGGGGAGACAACTTGGTACAAAAAAAAAAAAATATATATATATAATTTTATTTTGCATATTTTTCCTAATATAGACTCGCTTTACCTACACGACTTAGAGGGTGTGTGCGTCGATTTTCATCCAATCATATTCGAATTGTTTCCCTTTCTTGCAATATTTCTCAGTACTAGGACTTATACTTAAATCTTTGGGACATGTAATAAAGAATTTGGCATCGGATATCACCAGCTCTGCATGCCATTAGGCAGGGCAGCACTTTGTCCGTCAGGAAAAATTGATGTTTGAGTGAAAACTGTAACTTGAATTGAAAGACTGTTCTTAAATATAAAAATTGTAGAGTTGTGAATGAGAAGTATGCCAAGGTCACCATTTTATGGTAGGGTCGCCGCATCTTCGGCTAAGGATTTTTATCCTTGGCTCCTAAAACCAACAGAGATTAGACTATTCCTGTAATGATCCGGACCCTGTTTATTTTGTAGCACCCGCTACATATAGCTTGTAGGGGTCGTCAGGCCTTTTTTTTAGGAACTAACTTCCTCCACAAATAAATAAAAATAAAAAGAAGACTTACATGCAAAACAAATGGAGGTTTATTCACAGAAACCAACCATTAACAAATAAAATATAATTCTCTTTATAATGAGTTCAGAAGTCCTTTTTAAGTGTTTGTATAAAAAAAGGAGAATGTCTTTTTTTGTTGAACTGTTCATATGTTAAAACATGGTAAGAGAGGCAATAGGTAATGTTCGCCTGTGAAATTGTATGAAGCGCGCGGAGCGGTGAAAATGGAAGAGTGATAGTAACACGCGTCGAACGTCCGAATGAAAATGCAGTTGAGAGTGAGATTTGATTTTTGTGTGTGCTTAAATACTATTTGGACCGAATGAAAATGCAGTTGAGAGTGAGATTTGATTTTTGTGTGTGCTTAAATACTATTTGGACCGGCTCCCAGCGAGCTTAAAAAGAAAAGTTTAGAAAAATGTCCTTGGAGAAATCCCATTGGATGGAAACATCACGTGGGGTGCTCTGTACTACGTCCGCTCGTTTTGAGTCGATTTAATATATAAAGCCACGCCGGAATTTGTGTGGGAGTTATTTTTTATATTTCACGCGCCAACATAATCATAATCATACTACACGACTAAATTGTATTTATTTTTATAACAATTTTTGATCCGAATCTTAACCGTGTCAACTGGCACAATACTCCCCCCAGATTGAAAAAAAACAAAAAAAAATTTTTTTGAATATGTAATGTATTCCTTGAAATGTTTTGGCCAGTGAACTTTCCTACCTGTTTTTGTCGTAGGTTTGATGTTCCCGTCATTTTCTGCTGGACTCCCATGTTCTAAGGGAATTTGTTCTGGTGGGGAAATTGTCTGAGGGTATTCCTCAATGTATGCTGGTTTAATTCGGTCGATCGCGATGTTGTCTTTCCTGTCTTTCCTTTGGAGAGTAAAATATTTTTCAATTCTGTCCAAAACTTGGTATGGTCCTGTGTAATTTGGACAAAATGGCTTTTTGACTGTATCATTCCTGATAAATACATATTTTCATGTGTGAAGGTCATTCGGCATATATGTTTGTTTGTCAGCCCTCCTGGTGGGTGTAAATTTGAGAGAAGACATTTTGCTCTTTAATTCCATCACAAATGTAGCTGTGGGTGAAATGTCTGTGTATGCATTAAAATATTGTCCAGGTAGTGTGACTGCTGATCCAAAAACTATCTCCGCTGGTGTGCTTTGTAAATCCTCTTTTATCGTGTTTCGGATCATTAATAGGATTAATGGTAAATTATCTGACCAGTCTGCGTTGTTAAGACTCGTAGCCAAAGAAGATTTTAGCTGTCTGTGAAAGCGTTCGACGAGGTCGTTCGAACAAGAGTGATAAGCCGTTGTCTTTATGCGGGTTGTTCCCAACAATTGGTTGAACTCTGCGAAGAGTTTCGATTGAAATTGCGAGCCTCTGTCCGTTGTGAGTACTGACGGTACTCCAAAAATCGCTATCCAGTCTTTTAGTATTGTTCCAGTTACTGTCGCCGCTGATGTGTCCTTCACGGGTATGGCTGTTGGCCATCTGCTGAACCTGTTGACTATGGTGAGAATGTGGGTGTGTCCTTTTGAGGGGGGTAATGGCCCCACCAAGTCAACATGGATATTGGTAAATCTAGCATCGGGCGTACTGAAAGTGCCCAGCGGTGACTTTATGTGCCTGTGTATTTTATTCTTTTTACAGGATACACACGTCTTGGTCCAATTTCGAATATCTGTATTCATTTTCGGCCAAACAAAGCGGTCTGCTATTATTTTTTACAGTGGCTCGTTTGCCTGGATGAGATAAATTGCGAAAATGTTGAAAAACATGTCGTCTGATGCTTGGCGGTATGTATGGACGTGGTTGATTTTTGCTGTATCACAATAAAATGTTGTTGTACTAAAAGGTACGGGCATTTTCTTCAGTTGCAAAGACGTTTTCTATTGTACGTCAGTGAGTGTCTCGTCCGTCTTTTGTTCTTGTGCAATTAATTCCATATTCAGCGAACTGGAATTTAGCGAAGTTATTGCAGCTCGTGATAATGCGTCCGCCACAATGTTTTCTTGTCCCTTGACGTATCTGATGTCTGTGGAATATTGAGCAATATAATCAAGATGTCTGATTTCTCTTGGGCCATATTTATCTACATGTGTATGCAGTGCATACGTTAATGGTTTATGGTCAGTGTAGATACAAAAGTTTCTTCCTTCTAATAGATGTCTAAAATATTTAATTGACAAATAAATTGCTAATAGCTCCCTTGAAAAGGTACCGTACTTTGTCTGTGTCTTGCTCAGTTTGGCTGAGAAAAACGATATAGGGGTCATTGTATACCCGGTCAGTTGGTGTATAACTGCTCCTACAGCTATGTCTGATGCGTCTGTTGTAAGTGTAAGTTTCGATTCTTCACTGTCCTTAATATAATTCAATTTTGTGAAATTGACTAAGGCAGTTTTAGCTTGATGGAAAGCTTTTAAAGCTGATCCTTCCAGTTTTAATTGTTGGTTTTTCGTTTTGTTCTTCAATAATGATGTTAACGGTGCAAGGATTGTCGAACAGTTGGGTAAAAATCGTCTGTAATAATTAATTACACCTATGAAGCGACGAACTTGTCTAACAGACGTAGGTTGTGGAAAATTCGTAATGGCACTTACTTTTTCGGGTAATGGTGATATACCATCCTTATCAATTGAATGTCCGAGGAAATTTACTTCTTGCTGACCAAAAATACATTTGTCCAAGTTTAATTTTAAACCATAATGGGACAGTTTTTGGAAAGCTTGTTCCAAGTGTTGTTTATGTTCGTCGAGGTTTCTACTAGCAATTAGGACATCGTCCACGTATGCGAATACGAATGGAAGGTCCCTAAAAACCTCGTCTATTAACCTTTGGAAGGTTTGACAAGCGTTTCTAAGTCCGAATGGCATTCTGACGAATTCGTAAAGTCCAAATGGTGTGGTCAGTGCTGTTTTATGGATATCTTCTTCCGCCACTGGTATTTAGTAATATGCTTTTACTAAATCCAGTTTGGAAAATACCGTGGCATTTTGCAGTCCGATTGCAAAATCGTGAATGTGTGGGATAGGGTATCTATCCAGTACGGTTTGTGCATTTAATCTCCTGAAATCTCCGCAAGGATGCCATGTTGTCGCGTCTGATTTCTGTACCATATGTACCACGCACTTTTGGAAGGTCGGATAATTCCTTGTTGTAACATGCGTTGAAATTCGTCTTTTGCGATCTTGTACTTATCCGGCTTCAGACGTCTGGGGGTGGCGTAGACGGGTTGTCTATTCGTTTTAATATAATGCCTTGCATTATGTTTAATATTATCCGTGACTTTGAATGGCTGAGTAAGTTGTTGGTATTTTTGAAACAGCCGACGAATGTACGTCTCTTCAGGTAAGGCAGAACTAATCCCAGTAGACTGGTATCTTGTGGTGATACCTTTAATTACGACTTTTGTTTGGTTATCAGTAAGTGTGCGATTAGTCATGTCTACCAATAGATTAAATCGTGCTAGGAAATCTGCTCCTAATATCGGTGTCGTCATGTTGGCTATGGTAAAAATCCACGAAAATGTGCGACGCAAGCCGAGATTGACGCTTAAGTACTTTTCACCGTATGTCGGTATTTATGTGCCATTAGCTGCCTGGAGGTGGTAAGGCTGTGGAGTAGCTTTCTGTTTACGTAGCAGTTGTATCACACTTATTTCGGCTCCAGTGTCTATTAAGAAGTTATATCCGTGATTACTGTCACGAATATAAAATAGACGACCTTTAGTGGAAAATCCAGCGACAGTTGTCGTCACTACTGGCTGGAATGATCGTTTCCCTGGTTCTTGTTTTTAAAAGAACAAGGATAAGTGCAACGCCTCGCTTCTGTGCCAAAATTTTTGTGGTAAAAACAGATTTCATTCGCTCGTTCTCGTGTGTTGCTTCGACCTCTACTAAAACTTCGTTTTCGGTAGTTAGGTCGTTTATTAAATGAGTAACGACAGTTTATTTGCATTAATTCCTGCAATTGACGAGTGAGATTTTCGACCGTAGTTTTTAGTCCGGCTACTTTGTAATCTCTCGTCTGTTTTGGCTGTGCTTGTGCTGAGTTTACTTTGCGGTTCCTCAGATTTTCATGAATTCGGTCTGCCATGTCGGCGAGCTTTTCAGTGCTTGTCTCTTCCGTTGTGGATGCCAGAATTTGTACTGTTGTGTCTGGGAGTTTATCCAGCCACAAACTTCTCATTATATTTTTGGACATTTTGTTGTCCCCTAGCAATGATCGCATGTATCGTAAAAGTTGCGACGGTGTGTGATCTCCCAATTCTACTTGGGTGAAGAGATTGCGTAACATTGTCTCGTTTGATAAGCCAGTCCGTCTCAAAATGGCCTCCTTAAGTTTATCGTATGGATTATTTTCTGGTACGTTCTCCAATAAATCAGTCACCTCTTCGACGACGTCTGCCGGGAGTTTTTCAACCAAATAACAATACTTGGTTCGCTGAGACGTAATCCATTTTGCGTCGAAAAGGGCCTGGATCTGGATAAACCACGTCTTTATATTGGTGGGATTAAAAGCTGGTATATTTAGCATTAATGTAGCCAGAGGTGTTTCAGCACAGGGAGGTTCCATTTTTCTGTTTTTCGTTTGAAAGTGATTTTAAAGCCTTTAAACTGTCGGTTGACTTGTTTCGAGTATGCGAAGCTTGAAATCGTGATCGGAAAAAAATGTTGCTTTTGTTAGGGTCTGCGTTTCTGAGGTCTGTTAAACTGCCGAGTGAAGTTCGAGATTGTGGTAGATCATTTTCTGAGGGGTTTTACATGCTCGTGTTCACGTTTGGATCAGCTGAATTGTAGCCGTGTGTGTTCATTACACGTTATTTATCACCAACTCGTTGTTGGGGGGTGCCTGATGAGCAAAAGTGCTGTTTTGACGCTGAGTCATGATTTGTTTAATTTTCGATTTTATAGCGACTATCGGCATAACTCGCTAATTTGTTGCTATATTGTACTGAGATCCACGCTTCGTTTGATGGCTTTTATCATCCCTTGAGATTCGTGTCGTCTTTTTACTTCCTTTGAGTGTTACCTCATGCATGATATAGCAAGTAGTTTAGGAAACCGCGTGTAGCTTGTAAGGAGATTCCATTGTGCATGCAATGTTCTAAGTTGGGTCACCAACTTGTGGGGGTCGTCAGGCCTTTTTTTAGGAACTAACTTCCTCCACAAATAAATAAAAATAAAAAGAAGAAGACTTACATGCAAAACAAATGGAGGTTTATTCACAGAAACCAACCATTAACAAATAAAATATAATTCTCTTTATAATGAGTTCAGAAGTTTTTTTTAAGTGTTCGTATAAAAAAAGGAGAATGTCTTTTTTTGTTGAACTGTTCATATGTTAAAACATGATAAGAGAGGCAATAGGTAATGTTCGCCTGTGAAATTGTATGAAGCGTGCGGAGCGGTGAAAATGGAAGAGTGATAGTAACACGCGTAGAACATCCGAATGAAAATGCAGTTGAGAGCGAGATTTGATGTTTGTGTGTGCTAAATACTATTTGGACCAGCTCCCAGCGAGCTTAAAAAGAAAAGTTTAGAAAAATGTCCTTGGAGAAATCATATTGGACGGAAACATCACGTGGGGTGCTCTGTACTACGTCCGCTCGTTTTGAGTCGATTTAATATATAAGGCCACGCTGGAATTTGCGTGGGAGTTATTTTTTATTTTTCACGCGTCAACATAATCATAACCATACTGCGCGCCTAAATTGTATTTATTTTTATAACAATTTTTAATCCGAATCTTAATCGTGTCAACTGGCACAAGCTGTAATAAATGCCCAGCAGAAACATTTCACAAGAATCACCGTTTTAAAACACCCACGCGTATGAAGAATGCGTAGGAACATGACGTTGTGATGCGACCACTGCACACATAAACGAAAAGGAACTATGTTACACTCTCATGTGTATGAATACAGTAAACAGACTGAAACATTCAAGCCTGTATATAAACATTTACTCGCCAGAATCAAATCAAATCCCTTCAATTTCATAAGTTCGATACTTGTTTGAGTAAACTCTGTCTGCAGGAAACATTAAAACTCCCGTCATGATTTTATGTGCGGCAGGCATGAACTTTAATTTCCAGCATGGAAGTTTACCACATCGAGCGAGGATTTAGATCTCCTTTTAAACAATCTTATTTCGAGCTACTGTTCTTATGATACGAATGCGCGTGCACACACACACACACACACACACACACACACACACACACACACACACACACACACGTATTTGCTTATATGGATTATGAACTGTTTCTTTCAAAAATAGCCACATGGACTTTTAGCCCTTGTGCAGCACTCTTATCATAAAAAAAAAATCAGTAATTATAAGCTTTGTGCTATTCTCACAAATTCTCACTTCATTAATCCTTCACTATGAACATTCAACACAAGAAAACACTTATGTTGGAACAATTTAAATTAACAGTATACGGACAGTGATCGAGGAATTAACAGTACACAATGGAGAATGACACTGTCATCAAATTCAACTATGCTTACGGTAGTAAAAGTCCAGTTCGCACATGTAGAGGCCCAATTTTATACTCAAAAGATCTACAGTGAGCTTAGCAAGCTCAACCATGTTGTGGCTTTGCTAAAACACAAGGTACTGGCTGAAGTGTATGACTTAATCATGGTTCCATCTGGATCGGTTACATGCAACACTTTTAAGTCAGAATTGATTAAACAAACGTCGGATTCACAATCTTGGCACTCCACACAAACTACTCACGCTTCTCATGAAATTTCTTATTATGAGTTTTGTAAAAAAAAAAAAAATCATGAGTCACTTCATTTAAAAAAAAATTAATGCATGAGCTAAAAAACATGTTACAAAGAAAGAAACGAACAGATTCTGAAAGGAAAAAAAGAAAAAACAAAACTATTCTTTCTTTTCCAGTCATCTAATATGATGTCAGTAAATTAGCGACACTCAATGCAGACCGCCTTACAAACTTGCGACTCTGGTCTCAATAAAGTAGCAATTTATGCCAATAATTGCTCATAAATCGAAAATTAAACAAAATACAGTTTCCCTACGAATCGGACTCCGACTACAGTGAATTGGTGGCACACAGAACCTCGATTCTCCCTACAAGCTATAAGCCTTGATTCCAGCAAAAATAGTATCACACACCGTCCTCCTATGGATTAATGGTCCTATAGCCAGCACGTTGGACAATTCACCCACCAACAGGATTTCACCTACATTGTTGCCAGCGTTGATTATCAATGCCTGTTTAATGTCGAATCTCCCATTAAATTCACGATACAATGGAGACAGATGCTCTAACAACAACCATGATAGAAGTGACACCAGTTCAAAATGAGTTAAGCTGCATGACGCACACACAAAAGAAACTCAACAACTGGCCATTCGATGATTCAATCAAGACACGAGAATCTAATCAACTTGAACAACACACTCTAACACCAGCACAGACCTGCTTGTACTTGGCACTGCAGAATCACTTGCAAACCTTGCGCAACTGACTTCGACTATAGTATACCACTAATCTTGTCCACAACACTGGTGGTACTAGCAACAAGTGCAGACTCACTTGCACACCTCGCTTTAACCGTGAAAACTCACCTGCACTGAAACTAGAGGAATGGCAAGGAATTATATAACCTACAACATTCTACTTATATATCTCTCCTCCTCGGTATACTCCAAATGGACATGAACGTCTATAATGTACCTCTCAAACACAGGCGGCTCATTTCCTTTGAAACTGCACCATTAAACTCACCAGGCAACTGTGCAACACAAAAGTTGGTGACGTCACTTTTCTTTTTGACTGCCATCAACCAAGATATACCCTTCAAACAGAGTCAGTTAAGCCATGCCTAACAATACTGTGCTACCTAGTGCTACAACTTCCGCCAAATCTGGCAGGCACATAAGGTATCCACTCTGATTTGTTATCTACACCCAGTGAAATATTTGCAGTATTTTTATTCTTCTCCTTAAGATCGACTTCTCGTCTAGGAGAGGAGTGATGTAGCAACTGCTAGATAGAGCTGAAATAAATGCGCGGCAGGAACATTTCACAGTGATCACCGCTTTAAAACACCACCACGTATGAAGAATGTGTAGGAACATGATGTTATGTGACCACCACACACATAAAAGAAAAGAAACTATGCTATGCTCTCTCGCGTATGAATACAGTAAACAAACTGGAACGTTAGAGAAAGCCTATATATAAAGATTTACCCACTAAAATCAAATTAGTTTTCTCTTCAATTTAATAAGTTTGACACTTGTTTGAGTAAACTCTGTCTGCGGGAGACATTAAAATCCCTGTCATGACCTATAATACATTCTTCTGTAAAGGGTACTTTTAAAACAGGAGTAAAAGGAGCAGGAGCTTGGGCACCCCTAGCACCCCCTCCCCCACCTATGCACGTCTCTGAAACAAAGCCAGTAAAGATGGATACAGAAGCAGAAACCCAACTACAAAAATGGCAATCTTGACATTCTTTTCGTCCCTCCCCCCAAGTCTACACTTATATTTTTTAGAACCACTGATAAACTTAACAGGTGTGAATCATTACCACAAAACAGAGTAAACAGTAGACCTGATATATATATATATATATATATATATATATATATATATATATATATATATATATATATAGGAGAACAATAGGAATGGGAAATGAAGTCACAAAACTATATATTGGTGGATATAGATTGGTTCATTTATTCAATAAGGGAATACAGACAATTAGTTGGGGGATAGAAGGGACTCTTTATGTTAAGGCATTTCAAAGCCTAATGCTTCTCATCAGAAGAGTAGAGAAAATGCTAGGTAACATAGTGGAGATGTGGCGTCTAGCGTGGGATTCATTAGGAACGAAATAGATCAAATAAAATTATAGATGATGTATGGGGGAGTTTTATCAAATTCTAAATAAAGGAGGAGCGTATTATATATAGTATAATGTAAAAAGGTGTATAGGGTCTTTATTATAGTCTTAAATGTATGGAGTATATATTTTAGGGTTAAAGTGGGGGTGTAGTGTGGATGGGTGGTAATTCTATTTTAACGGTGTGTAACATGTCTATTATCTATGGAGGGACATTTTTGACAGATGCAACCGAGACGAACAACAGCACTATAAAGTAGTGTATAATTTTGGGAGAGGTAGTTGTAAGGTTATAATATTGGATTTCAGAGTACGGTATATGTTAGGTAATATGTGGCAATATTTGCAAGTTTTCTTTGTTATTAGATTAGGGAGGGGGTTTGGGTATAAGGCAGAGGTAGAAAGATAGTGTAGCAAAAAGTCTTTGGAGGTGTCTAACAGGACAAAGTAGATTTTTGGATGTAGATGATTGGCGTGGTGGAGTAATAGTAGGAAATGTACTATTAACAATAATAATGCTAATAATGCTAATAATAATAATAATAATAATAATAATAATAATGATAATAATAATAATACCAATGACGATGATAATGACAATAATAATGATGACAATAATAATAATAATAAACAACAAAGCAGAAAACAGAGAGACAAACGACAAAACGAGAAAAAAGAAATGGGAAGAGAAACAACTCCACGGAAGATTCATAAGAATGACAAAAGATGAGAATAGCGAAAACACCTGGACATGGATGCGAAAAGTACATATAAACGGATAAACTGAATCTCTAATAACTGCAGCACAAGATAACTCGATAAGAACCAACCATATCAAAGCAAGGATCGATAAAACACAAGAAAACAGCAAATGCAAACTATGTGGACAGAGAGACGACACGATAAATTATATAGTAAGTGAATGCAGCAAACTGGCCCAAAAGGAATACAAAAACAGGCATGACCAAGTAGGGAGGGCGGTGCACTGGGACTTATGCAAACGACTGCATTTTGAGCGTACAGACAAATGGTACAAGCATAAACCCGCAACAGCATTCGAAAACGAGAACCACAAAATCCTATGGGACATGGACATACAGACGGACAAACCCATCCAGGCAAGAAGACCAGATGTCATAATAATTAACAAGAAAGAAAAATCCTGTCAAATCGTAGACTTTGCTGTCCCAGCTGACCACAGGGTGAGTATAAAAGAAAAGGAAAAACGAAGCAAATACACAGAGCTAGCCAGAGAGTTAAAAGGGATTTGGATGATGAAGAAAATCAAAATAGTACTGATAATAATAGGAGCACTAGGGACAATTCCGAAAAACTTCGACAAAAGAATGGCAGAAATTGGAACTGCAAAAATACAACGCCTAACAATAAAGAAAACGGCTGAAATATTAAGGAAAACCCTAGAATGTGGGGAATAACACAAGAGAATATAACAAAGAAGCGTTACAGGGAATGAAGAATGCCGAAGTTGCATATCTACAAGTTTTACACCACCATCATGCATCCCCCCATTGTCTCATCACCCCCCCCCCAATAGAAAAGTTATACCAAAGAGCCGAGAAGGGTCAAGGAGGATGGAAAGACCGAGGAGAGAGCGCTGGCCAGACCTCCACTGGACAAGCGCGAAGGGAACTGGGATCGTGGGGAGGCTTAGTGCTACTCAAATTCCAGCGAGAAATCAATGGTATGAGGTTGTTGCGATGACGCAGATTTATCTGCAAGTGCTATCGAAGGAGGTGGAGAGAGCTGGACGTCTGGGGAGACTCGTTGTCACTCAGCTTCCAGAGAACACCACAGTCTCCAAACCGATCGTTTGTTGACTTGTGGGAAAGCGCCATGTGAGCCAATAATAATACCAATGACGATGATAATGACAATAATAATGATGATAATAATAACGATAATAAAAGCAATGACGACGATAATAATAATAATAATAATAATAATAATAATAATAATAATAATAATAATAATACCAATGACGGTGATAATGACAATAATAATGATGATAATAATAACGATAATAATAGCAATGACGACGATAATAATAATAATAATAATAATAATAATAATAATAATAATGACTAAAAGGTAAATAAAATTAAGGGGTACAGACAAAGACAAGGTTAAAATAACACATGAAATACATTTAAGGGATAAAGGATGAAGAGTGAAATGAAAAGAACAAGAAAAGGAAAAATAAAAAATTAAAAATAAAATTAAAAATAAAAAAATAAAAAAGTAAAATTTCGTTAAATGGGGGCAGAGTTGGATAACTAGGGTGCATGAATATGAGAATGCGGTACAGGGGATTAGAATAGTATATATGTACACATACATATACTCGTATACACGCGCGTGCACACACACACACACACACACACACATACATACATACATATATATATATATATATATATATATATATATATATATATATATATATACACACGAGCGAGCAAACGGTTTATAAAACATGTTAAAAAACACTTTGAAAAAAGAGTTAAAAACATATTTAATCTGAAAAGGAAACACTTGATAAATGGATGGTCCTTAATCTGCAGGGTTTCGAAGAAATACTTTCCTTCTTATCAGCAAAATTAGCATTAGCAAAATGCGGGATCGGATTTTGCATACAACAGTATTTGATGAAACAACAAGTAAGTCAAAGATCTTACTTGATGACAAAAAAATGAAGCAGAGGGAATATGGTGAAGAAAAAGGTGATTACATGTGAATGGATAGTCTGGTGAAAGATAAATAATCCAATGACGGTAAAATCCAAAAGTATAACTTCAAAAAAGTTAATTGAATTTCCATTTACACAAGTAAAATCCAAGGAAATCCTATAATTGGAAGATGGTCCAACATAATCCAAAGGCCGAAATCCATGGAATAATTCACAAATATGTACAAAGGAAAAGGGGAAAAATTCCAATAATTCCAATAATATTAATAAAAGAAAAATAAGATATGCTTTTCACACTGTTGCCGAGACATAAATATAAATGAATATTTTATTTTATATATATATATATATATATATATATATATATATATATATATATATATATATATATATATACACACACACACACACACACACACACACACACATATGGGATTAGCCGGCAAAACAAAAAAGTTCGGAGAACAATATCCTGGGGGGGGGGGGTTAAATCTCCTTTACAGGAAAATGACTGCAAAAGTAGAATTGAGCTCACTCTTTTCCTCTAACACACTAAGCTATATATATATATATATATATATATATATATATATATATATATATATATATATATATATATATATATTTATTTATTTATATATATATTTATTTATGGGGAAATATGTTTATTCAATTATATTTCACATTATATTTATACCAGTCTTTTAATTTATGAAACTCAATGTAACTAGAGAGCATATATAAATAAATGACAACAGTCAATATTCCAAATTTCAAGATGATGACCATCTTACCTTTTATTTCTCTAAGTACATTAAAATGCACAATTCTTTACAGCACTTATTTTGTAGCAAAAAATTATTCATAGTAATTATTATGTCAAATTTTAATTTATTCCTCCCTTAATTCATCAGAAGAAAAAGAACTTATTAATTTTAAAAGGAAATAAAGAGACATGGGCATGATTACAAAATCTGAAATTGGATGAGAAGTTGCAATTTTTTTTCAATTTATTCCACCATATTTATAATTTAACGTCATTAAATGATTAAATCAAATTGACATGTAACATATATACAGTCTTTGTTATATGATTTAAATATAGATGGTATAATGGTAGTTGCATTCTTTATACTAACATGTATGTAGTAATTAAACCTTAAAACACAGATGTAAGCATTTAAATGCATGCACATATAAGTTTTCATATTTATATATAAACTTTATTTCAATGGTAGTCATTCATCCAATTGAGTTGTTTATCCCTTTCTCAATACTAGGATATATAATATATATTTTATAAATTTATATATTTCCTTATATAGGTAGGAGTCCCTGACTGCATACGTGCAAACAAATACATAATAGTATAGATGCGTCTATATTGGTAGACCCCCCCCCACTGCGATACATTGACCAGGCTAGATTATATTTTCCTTTCTTTCCATCCTCTCTCACTCCCTATTCCGTTTGTTTACCACAGCACTACCTCCTAACCCCAGTTACCCACATTCACAGTCTAGAAGTGTAAGCCATGTTTAGTTTCAGAACTGTTTCCGATGGTACGTTGTTCTACACAAGTTCTGAGAGGTGACTGGTTTGCAGTAGACAGTTCCACAGAGCAAAAGATTCCTACCATGTCGAGACGGAAAAAACATATGCGAAATTGCTACAGAAAAGGTTTAATATTTATGGAGCTATTCTGGTTTCTGATTGGTTGGTAGCAGAACGTGAATTAATTTGATTCGTCAGTTCCTAGCAGCATCGTTTATAAATAGAATCGCCCGACTGTGTGGGATCATACCCCATTATAAACCTCTTATGATGGGATCTGGCTAGGATCAAGGCGTGCTTGCTGCGATCTGCGACAGAATTGTTTTTGCTTTTTCTTGCAAGGACCAGCCCCTTCTTTGGGGATTTGGAACCGCAAGGACTTTTTGTTTTTCTTGTTGCTTGTTTTCGTTATTGCCCACCTTGGGCAACTACTAATTGTTTTGCTTTCTCCTCTCTTGCAGATAGTCCAGGGTCCAGCTAACGCTTAAGCAGCCGGCAGGGCCAAGGGAAACCGATGTGCCTTTTTAGGCGAAGGTCCCCTTGGTTTCCGAATCGGCGGGCGTCTGGTTGGGACTTGGGCCGCCAAAATAGATGGAGCAGGCCTCTGCTCCTGCCACCTTGGGGGACGCCCCAGGTGTAGTGTTCGTGAAGGGTCCGGGGGGTGCCGTCCCGCAAGGCACCACCAGTTCGAGAAGGGTTCCCGGGGTCGCTACCCCAGAGTCGTCGTTGGCGGTCGGATCGCGAGCGGGGGTCGCTGCCCTCAGTACGGTAGAAGCGGTGCCGGGTGTTGCCACCCCGAAAGGTAACACCAGTTCGGTCGGGTCGTGGGTTGCTACCCTGAATGGTAACCCCAGTACGGTCGCTACCCCCAGTGTGGTTCCCGGGTTTGCCATTGCGAAAGGCAACCCCAGTGACGAGAAGGTGGTCGAGATGGAAAAGAAGCGTCCATGGGCGGTGCCCGCAGCGGGGTCGAAAAAGCAGAGGAGGGGAGTTAAGAAGTGGTGGGTCCCTGACGAGGAGAGAAATACCCCTCTAACAAGGTCTCATTTGGAGACAAATAGCCCGGCCAAACCGGAAGTAGAAGAGTTGAGGAGGGTACGGTCTGCAGAAGTAATAGTTGTTGACGGGTGCTCCCCGGATGTGGGGGGATCGGCAGACGGAGTGACACAAGCCAGCGGTAGTGAGTGGCCAGCCCTTACACAGAGTCAGAGCGACACCTTTCCGATACCAGCAGGGCAAGTTGTGGTGGAAGCAGCCGGGACTCCCACACCAGATAAAGCAGAGACTCCGCAAAGTGCTTGGGGAAAGAAGAGGCTGGAGAAAAAAAAACCCAAATATTATAAGGACCTGCTAGAGAGCCGTTTCAAGGAGTTTGTGGAGGAAAACACAATGAAGATAGTTCCAGGAGCACTAGAAGACATCAAAGAAAGAACGGTCTGGAGACGAACGGGAAAGGTCTCACTGGGGTGCCCCTGGAAAAAATGTTCGAGATCCTGGGGGATTTGAAGATCCCGGCACAATACCTGGTGAGAAGATATCATGCCACGTGGGATCTCCTCCTGCCGTCGAAGGAGGAGGCAGAAAAATTAGCAGGAGGGGACCTCACATGGAGGAATCTGAGATTGAGGCCTGAATATTTGTCCAAAAGAAGAGCGGGAGTCACGGTCCTGTGAGTCCCTAGTTTCATCAGAGAGGACCAGCTGGGAGCTACCCTCGCCCAGTACGGAGAAGTGGAGGAAGTTCACCCTACGAAGGGCCCAAGGAACATCCAGACGGGATCCTATAAGATCTTCATGAGGGTGAATAGGGAGAACTTCCACAAGATCCCGGCCCAGCTAAATTGTGAGGGCTGGCAGATGGCCGTAATTGTAGAAGGGAGGAGGCCGTACTGCTGGCATTGCGTGAAGCCCGAGCACGTGGCGCGCTTCTGCCCACTGAGAAAGGAGCAGGACACCCAGAAGGCTGGAGAGGCAGAAGGGCAAAGAGTGGGCTACAAAGCACAAGTGGAAAAGACGAACGCGGAGAGCGCCGAGGGCGGAACCTGGAGTAAGGTCGTTGCCAAAAGGGAGAAGAGGAAAGAGGCAGAAAGCCCCCCAGTACCAACCAGACCAACGGTGGCAATGACCAAAAGGAAGTTAAAAATGAGCTCCTCTGAGTCGGAGGGAGAGGAGAGGGAGTTAAAGGAGAGACAAGCTAAGACGAAGGAAAGGAAGGAAACGCCCAAAGCGACTCCCGGAAAAACTCCCAAGAAAGTGCCGATTGAGACGGAGCAAGAAGCACCCGTTGAGGTGCAGATGGAAGACCCTTGTGCTGAGCCTCCAACAACAACAACTCCCCAAGAAGAAGCTCAGCCCACCCCTCCCCTAACCAACACCTCGGAGTCAAAGGAAGAGACTCCGGTCATTGTGGAAGCAGCGGAAGATAAGGACCCGGAGAAGACAGCCCCCAGAAAGGAAAAAACTAGGAAATTTCCGTTCTGGCCTGGGGACCGTCTGTGCGAAGTAGAGCGCGCGGCCGGTGACCTCAGCGGAACCCAAAGGAAGTACCTGCGGGTACTAGAGAACTTCACCACCGTTGATGGAAAGGAGGTCACCGACCCAAGGAACTTCTCGGATGCGCCGCACTTGATCATGTTTGTGAGGCTGAATAGGGGTGGGCGTGCGAAGGCCCTTTGGCGAATGTTGGAGGCTGGAAAAACCGTATTCCCGGGCTTCAGACTAGTGAATGAGGAGCACCCGTCATTAATGCAGATCGCGAAACGCTGTGAAGGGAGGGTCCCAATTTATGTTCACCCCTCCTTTTATAGGGCTTTAAAGTTGACGTTCCCTCTGGACGTGGGGGGTCTGGCTAGAGACGGGCGGCTTACGCCCGACCTGCTCATGGGCAGTCTCGGACAGACCTTCGGCGCCTTTTCCCCCGAGGATTTCAGACCCTTGATTGATGAATATTACTAGTTAGGGGAACATGGCAACGAGCTTAAACCTAGCTAGTTTGAATGCGAGGGGCATGAGGTCTCGAAGCAAGGCTTCTTGCGTGCTGAGGGATCTCGTGGCCCTTGAGGTAGACATAGCTGCAATACAGGAGACCCACTTTGTTGGGGCTGGGGACTGCGATGTGCTGGTAAACGATTTTGATGTTTACTCAGCATATGGCAGTATCCAGAGCCGGGGGGTTTCTGTGCTGGTGAGTCGCGCCCTATCTGTGACGGTTACACTTGTTCATGCGGACGCTCATGGGAGGTTGGTCATGCTCGATGTTGCCGTTAAAAGCGGCGCGTTCCGGATCATGGCAGTTTATGCGCCTAACATCCACAGCGAGAGGGTTTCCTTTTTTCGGCGGGTGGAGGTGTTTCTCTCTTCGGGTCCGGAGCGGGTAGTGTTAATGGGGGACTGGAATGCCGTCCTGGACCCCAAGTTAGATAAGGTCGGGGGGACTAGTGGGCCGGGTAGGCGTGATAGCAGCCTGTCTGACCTGGTGGTCTCGTGCGATCTGGTCGACAGGTTCCGTCTGGATCACCCTGGGAGGGAGATGTGGACGTGGCAATCTAGCTCGGCCGCCGGTCCGAGTACATACTTGGACAGGATGTTAATTAGAAGGGGCAACGTAGATTTTCTATCTTGTCCCACGTTCCACTGGTTAGGTCATTCGGACCACAAACTCATGTTGGCCCATTTGAAATTAGGTAATAGGCCTAGGTTGGCTGGCTACTGGAAGATGAACGTCTCCTTGTTGGAGTCGGTCGACTTCCGGGAGCAGCTGACAACACTAATTCAGAGGGAGTTAGTGGGGGCGGTTACCGGGAGTAGATGGTGGGTTAATCTTAAGGTCACCATTAGGCAATTTTGTGTCCAATATAGCCAACGCCTCGCGTTAACTAGGGCTCGGACCAAAAAGCACCTAGAGGATAGATTGACCCGGGCGGTGGCAGGGGGGGATTCCCTAGAACTAGCTCTCGTTAAGGGGGACCTCAATCGCTTGGCTAGCGAGCGATATGATGGTCAGGTAATTAGGGCTAGGCTAAATAGAGTCTCCAACGAAGCCGTGAACGTTGAAGCTGTTGAGCGTAGGGCCGCTTTAAGACGCGGCTCGGATGGGTACATTCGGGAGGTGAAAAACCTGGAAGGACGTTCTCTCGTGTCAGCATGGGAGATCTGCAATGGGTTTCGGCAAGATTTGGAGGAGCGCTTCACCAAACTACCCAGACTCTGCGGCCAGGAGTTTGCCAGCTATTTAGCTGGCTTGGACCGCCTTACTGCGGCCCGAGCGGCTAGTTGCGAGGGGGTGGTTACGGAGCGTGAGGTCATTACTGCGTTGAAGCAGGTTGGCCACAAAAAATCTCCGGGGCTCGATGGTTTGCCCTACGAACTGTACTTGAGGCTGCTGCCCATGTTTGTGCCCCTTTTGACGGGCGTGTTGAACCACTGGTTTGCTCAGGACTCAATCCCGAGGCAGGTAACCAATGGAGTGGTCACGCTTCTGAAGAAGGGGAACCAACATGGAGGGGGGAACTTAGATGATTATAGACCCATAACTCTGCTTAACGCAGATTTCAAGATTTTGTCCCATATTCTTGCAAACCGACTGCAGGTCGTAATCGACGATTTGGTCGAACCGGATCAGAACTACGCTGTGAAGGGTCGATCAATTCAAAGCAATCTGCACTTGGTTCGCACGATAATAGAGGGGTTAGAAGACGACACAGAAGCCGTGCTGATCAATTTAGATCAGTCCAAGGCGTTCGATAGGGTGGACCATGGGTTCCTGAGGGCTGTTGTGGAAACCGTCGGCTTTGGTCCGGACTTCCGCAAGTGGATCTCCGCCCTGTATCGTGACCCCGCGGTGGTGGTGCAAGTCAATGGTAGGTTGTCGAAGTCCTTTGGGGTCTCCCGGTCGGTGCGGCAGGGCTGTCCACTGTCGCTTTTGCTCTATGTCCTGGCGTTGGAGCCCTTCCTTCGCAAATTAAGGGACGAGGCGGCATGACCAGTCCTACGCGGCATTGCTCTACCTGGCGGCCGATTTGCCAGGGTGTCCGCGTACGCTGATGACGTCACCATTTTCGCAGCTTGTCGTAACGATATCAAAGCGGTGATAGAGGCAATCGCTGAGTACGAAGTTGTTACAGGGGTCGTGATCAATCACAGCAAGTCTGTCGGCCTGCGGTTGAGCGCCTGGACCGGGGTAAACTCGCTTCCAGGTGCATTCGGCTAGACTGATGGCCCGGTAAAAATCCTCGGTGTGTGGTTTGGGCCAGATCTCCAGCTGGACAAGAATTAGTCGGAGGTACAGACTCAGGTCGAATCGTCTGTTGGGACTTGGATTCGGAGGAAATTGTTCTTGAAGGGTCGCGCGGAGGCATGTGCCACATACGTGTTTCCTTTGATCCTTTACCGTCTATCTGTTCTTCCCCTGCCTGCGGACCGCTTTAAGGCTTTAGAGCGCCTCCTTTTCAAACTGCTTTGGAAGGGAGGAAAGCCGTATGTCCGTAGATAGGTCTGTACGCAGAAGCTTAGCGAGGGAGGCTTGGGGATGCCTGATCTGCGCAGCCACAAACACGCAGAAAGATTGGCGTTCCTAAGTCGGACACTGTTAGAGGAGGCACCCTGGGTACCAGCCGTGGAGCAAGCTTTCCCACGGCTCTTAACCGACCCCGCTGCCGAAGGTCGCAGAAGACCAGCGGGGGAAAGGTGCTTCAATGCCGAGCCGCCCTTAGGGCATTGCCGGGGTCCAGTGACCTTGCACGGCCTAGGTGGAGGCTATATGAGGAGTTAGTGGAGGGTACCGTGAAAGATCCGCTGGTGGAGCGGCTACATCTGTCAGGGGGGAAGTTCTCTCGCTGTGGAGTTGGGCGCCTGCCAGTAGCTATATCAATAATGCAGAGTTTTCAATTACGTGGAGGCTAGTCCGGGATGCGTTGCCACTCTTTGACCGACTTGCCAGGGATTATAGGGATGAAGATTATTACTATCCCCCGTGCCCTCATTGCAACGATGAAGATGAAGATTAAACGTGAGAACACGCGTTCTTTCTTTGCAGCGGGGTGCGGAGTCTCTGGAGGTATGTCGAAGGGGTAACGGCTCGCATCGACCCCAAGCGGTCGGTGCCACTTGATTTGGCATATGTGGTTGACAATGTGAACCCGCAGTTTATCAGGGAGAAACGGGCGGTGTTTCTGGCGATTCTGGCTGTAGCTAGGTTAGTGACGTGGGTTTCACGTCTGGGCATTGTCTATGAGGGGCGATCTGTTTCCGATCAGGATCTGGGTGTTTATTTTAAGCATCAACTTAAAATAAAAATTAGATGTGATTGGGAAAGATTGCAGCGCATAGACTTTGATAGAAGATGGGTGCACAACACTAGCTTGTGCATCCGACGAGGAGCTGGGTATGAGTTCGTGTTCCCACCCTAGTGGTATTCGTCTTGAGGTGCTGAAGTTTTGATTGTCGTACACTCGGAACCCAGCCCCTTTAAAATTTTAATACGGGGTTTACCTCGTAATCATGGTTAGGAGTAGGTTTGCTAGTTAGGCAGAGTAACCACCTAGAGTAGAAAGCATATACTTTATTTAAGGCCTAGACTAGGGTGTATGTGAGTTTGATCCTGTCCCCGTAGCTTTTTATTTTTGATAAGATTGGCACTAGGAGAGCTTCCAAAGATGCCCAAAGCCCAACTGTTTTATTTTGTCCTTGGCCTGTTTTTACCCTTTACGTATTTTATCTTGGAAGACGCCATCCATCCCTGATATCTCCGACCCTAATTTATTTTTCATACAAGTCCCTAGTTCCTCCACTCCCCTCTAGGGAACGACCTGCTTGCTTTCACCCTTTACTCCCGGGGGAAGAGGACCGGAAGACAGTGGGCGTTTCATACGACAGACCAGCCGTTAGGTAGGGTAGGTCCCCTTACTAACCCGCCCCCATAGGCATTTTGTTGAGTTATTTTCTTTTTCTTTCTTTTTTGGGTGTATTCTAGTTTGCCCCCCTCCCCATCATCTCACCCCCATTTATTTAAAAAAAAAAAAAAAATACCTTTTAAGTTTGTACATAATATATTTTGTTTTGTTTTTCTGTGTATATAAATCTCTTTTTCTTTACAGTATGAATGTAACCCGCCATCTTGTTAAGCTGGGGAGCTGTCATTTTTAAGTAGGTCCTGGTAAGCATGTAGGCGGATGTGTTATGATAGTAACTAGTGTAGGTTTTCTCTAAATAAAATACTTGCTTTCCAACGCAAGTCTAGCTAGGGAATTTAGCAAAGTCCCGTTTTCTTCCCCACTTCCCCCTTACTGGCCTTGGTGCCTAAGTTGTATCGGACCCCAAATGAGGTCCTGGCAGTAGATAATGCCAGGGCCGGGGCCGATACGACTAAATATTACCCCATTATAAGCCTCTTATGATGGGATGTCTCCTCGCGGCTTCGGCTGCAGGGAGACAGGGTAGTACCAGTCAAGGATTTGTCACTTGACACTCAGCCCAACAGGTGAGGGGCCGGGAACCGGCCCAGCACCTGTTGGACTGAGGTACACCGCCTGGGTAATACCTAGGAGGTCCATCCTTCCAGGCCTTGCCACCGGGCTTTCCAGTGGGGCAAGTTTATTGCTTGCTGCCTGAGGCGCCCCGACCGGGGAATGCCGACGGGTTACTCAGGCAATTTTTACAATTGCAGGAGTGCCCCTTCTTTAGGGGAGCCTGCAGGGTTCCCACTTTCCGGCCTTGTGCCACATAATGCTGATGTGGGCAGCATTTAAATAAATACCCCATTATAAATCTTTTATGATGGGATGTGTCTCCTAGCGGCTTCGGCTGCAGGGAGACAGGGTAGTACAAGTCAAGGATTCGTCACTTGACACTCAGCCCAACAGGTGAGGGGCCGGGAACCGGCCCAGCACCTGTTGGACTGAGGTACGCCGCCTGGGTAATACCTAGGAGGTCCACCCTCCCAGGGCTTGTCACCGGGCTTTCCAGTGGGGCAAGTTTATTGCTTGCTGCCTGAGGCGCCCCGACCGGGGAATGCCGACAGGGTTACTCGGGCAATTTTTACAATTGCAGGAGTGCCCCTCCTTTAGGGGAGCCGGCGGGGTTCCCACTTTCCAGCCTTGTGCCACATTTTGCTGAGGTGGGCAGCAAATAAATCCTCTACCCCATTACGAATCAAAAATATTGCAACACACAGACTAAACACCCTTTCCTCCCCTTTTTTTTCAGGGTTTAAGGCATGCCCAATTATCTTTTGTTGTATACAAAATGAATTAACCTTGATTTTCGTTTCGTTTTCAGTCTGATGAGGTGAGTCTCTCTAAATTGAGATTCCACTGAAACATGCATAGACATATGTAACCAATAATGTTTGTATAATAAACAGACTATATATACCTGCTCTGTTCGCTATTGAGCACTCTTTAATAAACACATGAGTTTCAGTGGATCTACATCTAGGAAACCAAACTATACAACCATAATATATATATATATATATATATATGTATATATATGTATATATATATATATATATATATATATATATATATATATATATATATATATATGTATATATATGTATATATATATATATATGTATATATATATATATATATATATATATATATATTATGAAAATATAAATACCAACTCGGTTGAGTCTACAGACATGTATGTGCTATAGAAATGGAATTGAGTTTGTTAGTTTTATCTAATAGAGCTATAGCTCTAGGCAAGAAGAGATATATGTCTTGTCACATTAACATCTCAAACAGGAATGTTTATATTTATTTATTTATTTATTTGTGAACTGTTATTCTCGTCTTCATAGTTGTTGTTGTTGTTGTTGTTGTTTCACCATGTTTCGGCCAACTGTTTCTCTAGCCTTCGTCAATGCTCACCTAGAACCATAGAGATTCAATGCCTCCATCCACCACTGCGTTTTGGGGCCAATGGCATAGTAGATATATGCATTGAATTTCTACAGGCGCAGATGGGCATTGTCTGAAAATAGTGGTTTCAATCTAACCCCAAACAGGCCAGAGGATTAGTTGGCCAAAAACGTAGAGAGACAACAGTAATTACTGAGGATACAGGTAAAGACTCAGCATTCCTATCTCATCATGATTAATCACCTGATGAAGACCAGAGGAATAGTTGGCCGAAACGTATTGAAACATTAACAACTATGAAGATGAGAATAACAGTCTGTAAATAAATAAATAAATATGCAAATTACTCCTCTTAAAGGATCCCCCCCCCCAAAAAAAAAAATTAGAAAAAAAAATAATATATAAGGATTGTTTATATTTCAAAGGAAATTGGCTTGGCAAAGAGTGGAAATAATCTTCTACTGAAAGAGTGTTCTTATCATTCAACATATCACTCCACGAGTGAGAACATGAAAATGCAAAAGAAAATAGGTCTTATAATAGTATAATTTTCAAAAACAATAATCAACAGAATGTCGTGCTAGCCGAGCAAACTGAATTAAAAAAAATATTATCAGCATTTGAAGCGTTTGCATATATTTTGAAATTTAAAAATTACGTATATAGATACGTTTGGAACGCTAGAAAACAACGCATATTTTTTTTTTTTATATAAACAAATTTAACAAATCTGATGAACAACATTATCATTATTATTTCAATTTTTTTTTGCGAATTAGTCCACCGGGCAAATTATTTCTCGTAATATAAAATATTCAATAGAGGATTGGTTTTTTAATAATACATACACAATCTGCATAAATTAAAATATCATGTTTAAGTGTATTGAACGACCAGGTAATGCCAGGCGTCCAGCTAGTATATGCATAATTGTTTTAAGTACGTGCAATAATTTGACTGGGCTAACAATTCTTTTTTCTTACGAAGGTGTTTAAAAAAGTAAGTGCTAAAGTTTGAGCTATTCTTATTTAAAATAATTTTCCTAACATAGTTTTCGTAACAATCAGACCAGGCATGGAACGGGTGTTTACACAGGTTATGTATAGATTAAGTTATCAATGTTGCAAGTGGTGTGCAAAGGGAGAGGGGTTGGGGGGCATCCAGTTGCAAGATGTGAACGGTCATTTTCAAAACTGAAATTAATGGAAACATGTCTAAGGTCTTCAAAGCGACTGATTAACCTGATATTAATAAACATAGAAAAACTATTTCTTGTTGCTGCTGTAAAAAGTGAAGTATAATAGTTTGAGTCTTTTTCGTCCATAAGTTATCATTTTTAGGAAAAAGACTTAATAAATTTGGTTGATTTATATTTAATTCAAATAAAGTATTTATTTAATGTTTTATCTATGTTTCTATATTTAAACGTTCTCCTATTTTTTATAAGTACTATTTGGGTTTTTGGGACATATAATCAAGAAGTTGGCTTCAAGCAACACCAGCACGCCATTGATTGTGATCACGAATTAAACTCAGAACGAAGAAGTCAGCAAAATAATTCTCTTTTGTTATAACTATAAAATTAATATGTTTGTTTTAAACTACATTAGACACCTTAAAACTACCAATGTAAACGCAACTATTTAAATTTATTTCAATGTGTCAAAGTAAGAGTTATTCCCCTTGGATTTTTTTCCTCCAGAACTCAATGAGTTATTTCCCTTGGATTAACGTTTGCAAATTGCAAATTTCGTTTTCAATCCAAAGTAAAAGAAAATAATACAAAAACATTTTATGAGAATAATTTTTTTTTTTAAATCGAAATATATTTTTTTTCGACTTTTCAAAATAATAAAAATTTTTTATGGATTCACAACAGACTAATCATTTTGCAAAGATTATTGGTTGTTGCAGTGAGATAATTCCATTTAAATTTATCCCATAGTGTATAGTGGCAATTTGTAATTTGCTTATCTGTCAAGACAACGGAACAGTAAGACACATAGACTATCCCTAACTAACCCTAACCCACCTCCCCAAGGAAGTAATGCCTGGAATGATGGTTTCCGAATTCCAAGGACAGAACAGATACTACGCTTGGATCCTGATCCTAAGACAAAGAGTATGCAAATCACTCATTCCGAAAGTAGTACATTACAATTTGATTTCTACTAGTTCATAAGTATGGCATAATCAAGTTGACATCTCGGTTCCCATTAGATTGTAAGGTGTTGGTCGTTATTCACTGACACAGTAAGACACAAGATCAGTTTATAGTGAGGAATAGACCATTCCTAAAAAGTGGGGCACTCTGACCAGCTTCATCATAAACGACCCCCCTCCTCGATATTCACTGATGCCTGGTATCACAGCCGTGGCTTGAGCATAGATAAATATCTCCCAACCCTTAACAAAAAAAAAAAAAATAAATAAAAGGTGTCAGTAATTAGCAATATGAAGACCGGTTTCAACATTTGATATAGAAATTTATTGAAGGTAATATCATTTTTTTTTTTTATGTATGCATGCTTTGTCGTCGCTTGAGAGAAGAAATGGTAAAGTTTGTTTTTGATTCTGGAATTAAATGAGAGAGTCTCTCTGGACTGAGGAAATATATTTGTTTACGAATTAAAGAAAAAAGGAATTAAATTTTTACAAGAATTTAAGGGCATGATGCACGCGAAATCATGTTAGTGTTTTTACATTCCACAAGACAGAGTCAGCAGCATTGTTTACCGGTAAAACTGCATTTTGAACTGGCTGGACTGGACTGGTTTCATTTACGTGTGGTGTCTTTTATATCCCTTGGGTGGCTCCAGCGAGATTGTCAGAAAAGATTTGAGAAATGTGTTTTTCTTTGAGCGCTAATTGGACAGAAAGTGGATAGCCTCTGTCACATGGTATGCTCTGTTTTACATCCGCACAAAAAGACAAAGTTTTACTTTTATCTCCATAGAATTTGCGTGGGTGTATACTGCAAATGTGTGCATAACTAAAATGTTATTTATTTATTTTAATGTCTCTGGTGTATCGCTACAAGATCACCAAAGTTAAGCAACATTGAGTCTGGTCAGTACTTTGCTTGTACTGGATGCTAGGATCGTTCTACCACTCCAGTAGATATCACTGCTGATGCCATTCTCTACCTGTATAAGAGCCAGGTACGTTCAAGGATGGAGTACCGTTGCCACATCTGGGCAGGAGCTGCTAAAAGCAGCTTATTCTGCCTTGACAGACTTCGAAATAGACTTCATAGCCCAATGAGTGATGCCCTTTTCTCTTCCCTGCAACCTCTTTCTCACAGAAGAGACGTTGCAAGCCTGTCTCTGCTTTATTATTATTTTCATGGCAAGTGCTCGTCTGAGCTCCAATCTATGCCCCCCCCGCCTGACTTTCATGAAAAACACGCGTCTAGCTGTACCTAAACCTAACTGTAGATTCCATGAACAAAGCTTCTTTCTTAGAACAGCATGTCTGTAAAACTCTGCTCTGTTTTCCTGCTTTCCAACTGACTACAATATGATCGTCTTCAAGTCCAACATAAACAAGTTCTTGATGAGCCATCCCCTTAGGTAATTCAATTTACCAAATTTCCTCTACTAACGATTACTACAATATTTTTGCATTGACTTCCATACATTCATTAACTCATATCCTTGAGTGGATTCCTGACGTTGATAAATGATGACTCTCTTGTAAAAAAAAAAAACTTCTGTGAAATAGCTTGAATTAATATTTGACAAAAACGGTTGAAAACCAGATCTGGACAATATTCAGGCAATAAAGCACATCGTAGCTCCAAAGGATTTTTCAACACTATGATTGTTTCTGTGCCTTGTAAATCATTATGGTTCTTTCTTACCCAAACTGCACAAATTACGGGGGGGCCTCTGAATAATCTTTTACAAAAAGATACCAAATGGAACTGGTCAAGCACATGCAAAGAATTATTTAAGAAAATTAAAACACTTAGTTCTGATCTATTGCTGACACATTACAATCCATAATTAGACATTACTGTTGCGACGGATGCTTCAGACTATGGAGTCGGAGCAGTAATATCACATATTTTTCCTGATGGAAGCGAAAAGGCCATTGCACACACATCAAGTTGTTGACGTCTACTTAAAGAAAGTATAACCAAATTGAGACAGAAGCCCTACCAATTATCTATGTATTAAAGAAATTTCACAAAATGCTATATGGCCGTCATTGTACTCTAATCACAGATCACAAGCCCTTAATAAGTATTTTGGTTCCAGGAAAGGAATTCCAGTTTATACAGCAAACCGTTTACAAAGATGGGCAACTATGCTTTTAGATTACAACTTTTCTATAAAGTACCAACCAGGCAGCTAAATTGGCCAAGCAGATGTGTTATCCAGACTCATATTTTCTCATCAAAAACAGTACTCGTTGCTATATCAGTGGAACCTACAGTCTCTGTGTTTGTTTCCACAGTGAGATCACTACCTGTCATTTCAGAGATGATCCAGGAGGCTACAGCCGCAGATCCATTATTATAGAAAGTTTGACATTTTAATCTCACAAGCTGACCAAAAGCATGCACTGACCAGCAACTTCAACCATTTTTTTCAAAGAAGATCTTCTTTATCCAAGATCAATGGAACACTTATTTTTGGAAAACGTGTTGTTGTCCCATTCAAACTTCAGAACAGAACAGCAATTCCACTATGGACATCAAAGAATTAACCGGATGAAAGCCTAGGCACGTGGCTATGTGTATTGGCCAAACATGGACAGGCAATTAGAGGAATTTGTAAAAAGTTGTGCCAAATGTCCACTGGTTGCGAAGTCTCCTCGGAAAATAACATTTCATGTATGGCCTACCCCAGAAATGCCTTGGTCGCCACTACACATAGACTTTGCAGGACCAATTAATGAACAAAATTACTTAATATTAGTTGATACTAATAGTAAGTGGCCAGAAGTCTTCCAGATGAACCATACTACATTAAATGAACTGCAAAGAAACTACAAGAATTTTCAGCAGATTGAGTCTTCCTGAAATCTTAGTTTCTGATAATGGTACTGTATTTACCTCAGCAGAATTTTCTGATATTTGTAAACCAAACAGTATTCAGCATCTCTGATCTCCACTTTTCCACCCACAATCAAATTGCCAAGTATACCTGGATGTGCTGAAGAGTGCGGTGATCCTCTGGTACAATCAGATGGCCGCTGGCAGACCCTGAGCGTGGCAGCAGGACTCGATGCTGGCCCACAAGTCCAGTGACCCAGCTTCACCTTGGCTTCAGAAGGAATGCTACAAATTTGTACCCTTCTCTCACTGCCCCCTTCCTTCCCCACCCTGAACCTGCTGGACTACTCATTTGGTCATACGTTGAGAACATCACCAACATAGCACCAAAGCCAGCCTGATCGCCAAAGTATTCACTGAGCTCCCGTGGAAAAGGCATGCTCCCAGTTCCAGATGCATATTGAGGCATTGATTGAGGCTGAAAGCGGCTACATTGTATAGATGGCAGCTCTACTACATTATCAAGTTACCTGAATTGATTTTTTCAATAAGAGTTTTAAAATAAAGCTGTAGGATCGTTCCACTGTATATATATATATATATATATATATATATATGTATATGTATAGAATTATTTTTTTACTATAATAATTAAATATCTATAGACACTAGTGTTTCATCCTTATAAGTACATTTCATTGTTTAACGTGTTAAAAATGTCATTAGATCATTCTAATTTTCTTTCCCAGAAGATTTTATTCATACAATTTAAATTTCTCATAAAATATTTGAAATTTTAGGAGGTTTGTGTCACCATATCTCATTAGGGGTGCATCTAAATATGTAAGAACACCTACATTGTTTTTCCCGGTAAATTTTACATAGGAATACACTTTTAGATTTTATGTAGATTCTCTAGTCTTTTTTTTTCCCATAGGAAACACTTAAACATGTCTCTTTCTATGCATATTAGCCTGATGAATCCTTATGAGAATGAAACAAGGAACATTCTGTGTAACTTAATTGCCATATTGTGAGACTAACCGTAGCCCTCGGCGCAAGAGGGTCCGTGTGTGCCTGGCGTGTGGGGTGGTGGCTGATCCTGTGGTCGGGGCAGCGGAAGAAAGAGTTTCAAGATGGCGCCTGCCTGCTTTTATTAGAGACGGAATCTCGCAGGATCGCGCGAGATCTCGCGGGGATGCAAATTAGCTAGGCCATCTTGAGGAATAAAAATCGGTCCATTGGAGGTGCGAGGCAGTCGGGTTCTGACGTTCGTGGCGATCAGTACAGTGACCGTTGGGTTCCGTTAGTGACCGTTGGGTTCCGTTTCTATTCGTGCAGTCAGCTGAGCTTTGTTAGTTACCTTCGCGCCGTGGCTGTCATTGTTTGTTGGTTTGCTGTGTGTTGCCGTGGTTCTTCAGTGAAACGCTTCATCGCCCACAACGAGACTCCCCGTCTCCTACACAAGATACTCATACACATATATATTTTCATAACTTATTATATATATATATATATATATATATATATATATATATATATATATATATATATATATATATATATAAGTACTAGAAGCATGGACGTGCAGGGAGTGTGCTAGAGGTGTCCAATCACCTTCCCCTTTTACTCCTATTTTAAAAGTGCCTTTTTCAGAGGAATGTATTATCGGCCTGCGCCCCACCAAAACATTGTTTCTTTTTTGTTTTTTTTTTACTTGAGCACCTGCCCTTAAAAAGTTCTCTGCACTTCACTGTCACAGAAATATACCTGTCGCAGAAATATACCTGTCGCAGAAATATACCTGTCGCAGAAAGGCTAAAATTAGTTCTCTGGAAAGAAAGGTTTTACATTACTTTTATATCTTCTTATAAAGAATTGTGAATTCAATATTAAAATCAGTACTCAACCTTTGTATATATAATCCTAATCTTAATTTTCATTAAAATCCATGACATAATTTTTATTTCAGAAAATGTTCAAATAAGTGGTCCGGAAGAAATTCAGGCAATCTAGCTTAATTGTTATCCAATGAATATTATCAATTAATTTAATGGAAACCAGAAAAAATTGAATTATTAAATGTGGGGATTGTGCCGATATTGTAACGTAGTCAGGCTCAGTTATTAAATGATTACTCATATGCCGAGTCAACATTTTAAGCTATGACGTGGACATAGCTTCACAAAATAAAATGCATATGTAGGCATAAAAATTGGAAGGAAGAGGAGAAGAAGCAAAGTCAAGGTTCTGACCACAACAATCAATGTAACAGAAAGTGGGCCATTTTAGCCCTAAGAGATCCACTCTCGATTTTTGAGGGAACAATTTATCACTTAATGTCTGAGACACCCTCACCGGGGCATGCCAACAGGGATATTTAAACATTTTTGCAGAACCAGAGAACACCACCTTTATGGGCACTGACTTCTTTATCCCACTTTTCAACCTTGTGTCACATCCTTTCGTGGTGGGAGAAAAGTAAATACCAGGAAAAGCAAAAGAAAGAAAAAGGAAAAGATGCGTGATGATTGAAAAAGTTATGCCTGACAAACATGCTTCTCTCTTCCTCTTATTCCTTTGAACGTGAGCCGACCGGCCAGCCAGGTGTGTCTGGTGGCGTGTATTGAAAGCCGGCCGACATAGCAGTCATTTAGAGAGAACAACGACGTTACAATATTATTTACCCTAAAAATCCTTTAAAATATCCTAAAAGAAAATAAAATTTCGAGAATATTTATCAATTGATGTCTAACACTGATTGTTAAAATTTCACTCAAATCGGAAGTATCTGAGTTTCCACGAAGGACTTCCACATCTTTTAGCCCCATTAGCACAAAAAATAAATTAAACTAAATATAGTCTATATTACTACACTCAACAACTAACAGAAAGCTAGGCGTATACAAGTGGGCATGTCTTTTTCAAAATGCTCTTTTGAGAGAGAAATTCCGTGTTCACAAAGGAACGTTTACAAAAAGATACCGCCCCCTTATAGACGCTGAATGTTTTTATGGTTTTTCATCCCCGTTTTTTTTTTTTTAATTTGTGATGGTGACAATTTGGCATAGACACAAAAGACAAATTAATGCTGGCGTGTCTCAGGGATCCATCATGGCTCCAGTTCTCTTTCTGATCTTCATCAACGATTTCCCAAATCATATTCTACAATCATGCATTGACGTCTATGCAGGCCGACAAAGACCGGATATTTCTCCTTCCTCTAATCTGGAGCGTGTGGTACAATGAAGTAAAAAAATGGCTAATTACCTTTAATGTATCCAAAACCAAACTTCTATCTTTTCACCACTAATACTCATGTCTCCATTTTGCCCCAGTTAAAATGAACGGCTTTCATCTTGAGGAAGCTGTAGTATCCAACTGACAATCCACTCAGTGACGTCCTCTGAATGACGTCACTTCTATACACACGTGTCTTGTTGATTTTCAAACTTACTAACACAATATGGTATCAGAAGCAAGATAGATAAAAAATAAAAATAAAAAAAGGCGAGACACTACATGCCATATATAAACATAAATACCACGTAAATCAAGAACAAAAAACAAACAAAAGCCAAAAACAATTAATACAGAACGACAAAATGACTAGCAATGGAATCACCCAACCGAAACAGTTTAGCATCAACCAACCTGAACAATCGGTGAAATAGATAAAACGATTTTTGAGATATCGAACAGTGTCTGGATTAGACAAACAACCTGAAAACAAATAAATAGATCCATTAATCTACTGCATGCGCGATAAATCAGAGGATATACAACACACTTTCAATTTCTCGTTTGAGTAATTACAAACATTCAACATGTTCAAAGCAAGGTAAAACAAACATTTTACAACTGCCACAAGTGCAATGTGCAAGAGAGCTACATTTAAAAGTTGATTCGAGCAAGAATGTGAGTCGATTGATTCATTTGTAACAGAATAAAAAGTCCTAAAAATCAAAACAAAAAAAAAACTGTGGTGTTGGACACCAATATAATAGTCTCATTAGAGATCGCTTAAATATCTGCTGAACGGACACCCAGTTATCCAAAACTTTACAAATGATCTCGAACCTTTCATTAGAAGGTGTCATAATGTGTGCACAAAAAAAAAAACAGACTGTAAAGAAACAAAAATATTTATTGAAGTTGCTGGAAAGCTTATCCAAAAAGCACCTTGCGGAAAACGACTCATACGGCCACTCAAGAAATAACGGCAATAAAATGAACTGAAGACAGTATACCACAAGCTCCAATGGAGATCACTCCTGTTCCCCCAATTTTAACAAGAATACTGCTAAACAAAAATATTCCCTGCAAGGGCAACAATCAAAGGCGTGGTGCCCAATACGTGGAAACCAGAAACGCCACCCAAGACAGGTATATCCTTCCACAACACCACTTTTTTTTTACACCGGAATCACCACTTATCAAGGCCCGGAGGTTACTGAAGGATAAGGGTTAATGGGTATACATTAGTCAATGTGATTATAGCATAGTGGGAATTTTGTAAATTGGATTACTTAGGGGGACGGTTAATCAAGAACTTGTTTACATTGGACTTGAAGACAATCAGATTGTAGTCAGCTGGAAAGCAGGCAATCAGAAGAGAGTTCCACAGGCGTGCAGTTCTAAGAAAGAAGCTTTGTTCACGGAATCTACATTTAGGTTTAGGCACAGATAAAGAGTGTGGAAAATTATTGATAGTGGTTTTGGCTAGATGGGTGTTTTTCATGAAAGTTTGGCGAGGATGGAACAAGAGATTGAAGCTCAGCTGAGCACTTGCCATGAAAATAACGATAAAGTAGAGACAGGTGCAAGGTCTCTTCTGTGGGAAAGAGGTTGCAGGGAAGAGAAAAGGGCATCACTCATTAGGCTATGAAGTCTAGTTTGAAATCTTTCAAGGCAGGATAAGCTGCTTCTAGCAGCTCCTACCCAGATGTGGCAACAGTACTCCATCCTTAAACATACCCGGCTCTTATACAGGTAGAGAATTGCATCAGCAGTGATATCTACTGGAGTGGTAGAACGATCCCAACATCCAGCAGCCTTGGCAACGGATTTAATGTACATATTCCATCTCAGATCAGGAGTAAAGGTCTGGTTCAGAAACATGCCAAAACATTGAACCTCCCCAAGACGAGAGACATTCATTTCAATTGATGCCATATGGGATGAGAGCGTTGATGATGTAAAGATAGAAGCTTGGTTTTAGATGCATTAAAATTAACCAACCACTTCTTTCCCCATTTCACAACGTGCTCAAAATCAGAGGAGAGAGAATCAGGATAAGCTGCTTCTAGCAATTCCTGTCCAGATGTGGCAACAGTACTCCATCGTTGGCCGTACCTACCCCTGTGAAGCCTTTGGGGTACTTCAGCCAATGCTGCAAAGCTAGGAATGTACATGAAGTACAACAATATGATTCATATGAGACCGACAGTGAACAGAATGCCTCCAATAGATTAGGAAGTCATTCTAAACATCAATTGGAACCCTCTAATGTTAAAGTTAGACTAACGGTACTGACGTTACAGCAATTTCTGAACACGTCTACACGGAAATGAAAAGCATACCATACCTTGAGATTGCCAACAAATACCTTCACAGCCCATGACGCATAGACTGCATGTTTCAGGGAAAACAGCGGTAACAATCGCCAACCGCAACAAACAGACAATAGGTAATATTTATCATCTCCAACCTAGAAGATCCATTATTATGCAGACCAACTAAAACCAGATATAGAACCTTATTCCATCCCAACCCAACACCGTATACCACTACCTCTAATAAAAGAAACACAGGTGGAACTACAGAGAATGAAGGAAATGGGGGGTTATCAGTAAAGTAGAGAAGCACACTGAATGCTGCTCACCAATGGTTGTGGTTCCTAAGACAAACACGAAGGTTATGTGTCGACCTCACCAAACTGAACAAAGTGTAAAATGTGAACTACACACCTATTGACCGAACTGGGCAAAGCAAATTGGATGCTAGCAGTAGGTACTGGCAAATCCCACTTACAAAAGACTCTTAAACACTGACTACCTTCACCAGCCCGTTTGGGAGAGAGCAATTTAATTTGAGATCTCAGCAACCAGTGGTCAAAAACGCATGCAATAGATATTAGCCAACATAGACGGTGCCATATGCATGGACATATTTGTATACAGCAGAAACCAATGTGAGCATGATATCTGACTGAGGGCAACACTCAAGAGAATCAAAACGACAGGCATCCCATTTAACCCTAAAAAATGTTAAATTTCAAAAACATCACTGAAATTCCTAGGACACACCCTCAGTGTTGAGAGTCTATGACCAGATCCAGAAAGAGTAACTAGTGTTGCACATCCCCCAAAACTAACACAAAGCATTTGAAACCTGCTGATTTCTGGAAATGATCAACCAGAAGGGAAAATTTATCCCAAGTTTGGCAGAAATGACAAAACCACTACGCAATCTTGTGAGCAAAAATAAATAAATAAATAAATAAATAAATAAATAAATAAATAAAAAAATAAATAACAAAACACCTTCATCTGGGAAGCAACACAAAACAATGCATTCTGTGCAATCAAGTCAGCATTGTGTGCAGCCCCTATGCTGTCATTATTCCACCCGGGGAGAAGAGCCACAGTATCAGTGGATGCATCCTCTCATGGTCTTGGAGCTGCATTGTTTTTTTTTATTTTTTTATTTTTTTTTTTTTTATTAGATTTTCATCCCAAACAAGGCAAATTGCCACTTTGGTGTAGGGGGCTACTATCAGGGGCAACAACTACTGGGGTACTATGTAGGGATTTGGGCAGCAAGGTGTCGGTTCACGTTACACTTGAACTTCTGCACGTCAGTACTGTTGGGGAAGCAGGGACCTGGAATGGAATTCCAGAGTCTTGCGGTTCTGGGGAAGAAACTATTGGAGTAAAAAGATCTTTTACATCTAGGGATCTCTACAGTGTGGGGGTGGGATTTAGTAGCCTGTCGGGTTTGTCGAGGGTGCTTGCGTCGTGGGGGCACAAGTGATTGCAGTTCGTCAGAGCATTCACCACTAAAATACTTGTAGAAAAGGCAGAGGGATGCAACATTTCGTCGATGGGACAGAGGCTGAAGCTTAGATGCCAGTTCAGGGCCTATCAGGTTTGCGACTCTCTTTTGAACCTTGTCAAGGAGCGAGAGACTAGTAGCAGATGCACCAGCCCAGATGTGGCAGCAATACTCCATACATGGGCGAATGGTGGCCTTATAGAGGTACAGGATACTTTCGGGTGTTAGTAGTTTTCTAGCACGGTAGAGAGAGCCTACTTTTCTTGCAGCGGCCCTGGCAATGCCTTCAATGTAATTGTTCCAACTCATGTTTCCTGTGAACGTTAGGCCAAGGAGTTTGAAAGATGGACTCTCAGATAAAGAGTCGTTGGCCATTGCTATGGGTGGTAGAGAGGGTTTCTTGTAATTATTGAACGAAACTAGTTTAGTCTTGGCAGCATTGAACGCGACCAACCACTTTTGTCCCCATTCCACTACAGATTGGAGGTCTTCCTCTAGTGTTTCTGCCATTTCTTTAGAAATGTGTTCATTCGTCTTCCTGTCGTGTCTGCCATAGAGTGTAGTGTCATCAGCATATATATCCATCTCAGAGGCAATGTTGTCGGGGAGGTCATTTATGAATATCAGGAACAATAGAGGTCCAAGGATAGAACCCTGGGGCACTCCCGCATTTATATCATATTGTTTAGATGTGCGACCGTCGAGACTACCTGGATTTTTCTCTTATCTAAGAAGGATTTAATTATGTTAAGTATTCTACCAGTGATACCGTATGATCTGATTTTACTGAGGAGACCCTCATGCCATACCCTGTCAAAAGCCTTAGATATATCTAGAGCTACCGCTCTGCCTTCCCCCGCTTTGTCCAGTGAATGGTATATACATTCAGAGATCACAGTGAGGATGTCTGCTGTGGAACGGGCTTGTCTAAATCCATATTGTTTGTCAGTCAGTAGTTTAGCATCTGTAAGATGATGGACTTGTTACAAATACAGGACAACAAAATGCACCCCATTACGTATGCATCACGAGTCATGTCAAATTGAAAAAGAAGCCCTGACAATAACTTTTTACTTAGATGCCTCTGTAGGAGAGACGACATGTGAAAAGCTCAACAGTGGCACACACTACATCAGACATAAGGCAAAAGAGTTGCCAGCACACCAGACCGGAATGAGGATGTGGATAAGAGACCATAATGGTGAGCGCCTAGAAGGCACCATCATCAATACCACCTCCACCTTTCGTCCTATTTCTTGAAAACTGATGCAAAATCATCTGACGAAATCGCCGGCACATCATAGCAAACCAACACAAGAAATGGAAGCGAGCTGGTAGCCAACCAAATGCAAAACCTTTCTTCCTATAACTACACAAAATTACCCCCTTATAACATCTTCCGACCCCTATAAAGAGACAATGATTAGATTTGGACGCCTATCAAAACTACCCTTTAAACACCAAGTACGTCAAAGGATGGAGTACTGCTGCCACATCTGGGCAGGAGCTACTAAAAACAGCCTATCTTGCCTTGATAGAGTACAAAATAGACTTCGTGTCTTAGTGGGTATGCCCTTTTCTCTTCCCTGCAACCTCTCTCCCACAGAAGATACGTTGCGATCCTGTCTTTGTTTTATCATTATTTCCATGGCAAGTGCTCGTTTGAGCTTCAATCTCTGCCCCCTCCCCCTCGCCAATATTTCACGAAAAACACCCGTCTAGCTGAAACCACTGTCAATAGTTTTCTCCACTCTTTATCTGTGCCAAAATCAAAACGTAGATTCCATGAACAAAGTTTCTTTCTTAGAAGTGCACACCTGTGGAACTCTGTTCCGTTTCCACGTTTCCTAATTGACTACAACTTGGATGTCTTCAAGTCCAACATAAACAAATTCCTGATAAAACGCCCCCTTAAGTAAGACACTTTATCAAATCTTCATTACTAACGATTACTACGATATTATCCCATTGATTACTGTACACGCAATAACCCTTATCCCCGAATGGTTTCCGGGCCTTGATAAGTGGTGACTACCATATAAAAAAACCCTAAAGAAACTGGAATTTTAATAGGTTTGGACAACTCACATACAAACTCATAATAAAAAGAAAAAGGGGAGATATTGTATGCGATTGACAATCCACTCAGAGTGACGCTCCCTGAATGACGTCACTTCCTTCTTAATTTGAAGAGGTGCCAGTCATCATCTTGGTCGTAACCTATACAAACGTGTTCTGTTGTACTTCAAGCTTATTAATACATCAGAAGCACCTTGATTCAACAAACTTCTTGGATTGACATTCTATTTTAAAATTTAACTGTAACAGAAAAATGAAGCAACCAATTGAATAACAGAATGTCGTCAAGAATTGGACGACATGAAAATTTACCTCAAACTTAAGCATAGCACCTTAAACTTAAGAGGACGGTCCAACAAGTAATTTTACGTTTAACTTTTAAATGGCAGATCAATGGAACTGCCATTTAAAAGGTAAGCGTAAAATTACTTGTTGAACCGTCCTCTTGGATAAACGATCCACCTTAAAAAGTCTTATGCTAAACCACCACCGCCGAGAGACAAAGCTTGTTAACGGAAAAATGACGTCACGTAGAGTAGGACAAGCAAGCAAGATTTGTCGAGCAGTCAGTCAGACTGTCGATAATGAATGATAACTTTTTGAAAAAAGAATGAAAAAACTTTTTTTTTAATATATTGAAAAAGAGAAAAATAACGAACACGATAGTTTTAGAAAAATTGTTTTCTAAATTATTCACAATAAAAATAATAAACGAATCTTAGTTCTTGGAATCCATGATAAATCGCGATGTTGTTGGAATTTTTTTTTGTACCAATAATGGTGCATCCCCCTTGTTTACATTTATTATTGTTTATCTGGTTCTTATATATGATTTTTTGTGTTTTATATCCATTATGCTTTTTAGTTTCGTATATTTTCGGTTTGTACGAAACTCCCTTCAATTTGGAGAAAAGAGAAATGCTAACTCTGTGATGACGTCACGAGCTCAGCGCGTATTTCGCTCTCTTTTGAAATTCTGCTGTCGAGGAGAGAGAACGTGTTCTTTGCCCGGCGCTGAAGATGGAATTTTGAAGAGCCCTCCTTGAAAGAAGTAAACCCAGCAAGAAATTAATACCCACCTGTGACAAGACAGGCTTCTGGAAATTAACTACGTGGCTGCGGTCCTGCATGTATTTATTTTATTATTATTTTACAAGGAGTGGAATTTAAAGAAAATACCCTTTACGTGACAAGGTATTATGGAATTTCCTATCCGGACAAGCGACGAGGTCTTGCTCCTGTAATACATGTGTGTCTACGGTTTTCACGCAGGGAAGGAAAATTCTCAAAGAACTTTAAACAAAAGAAAGAAAAAAAAAAGAAAAAGGCCACTTGCCTGACAGGCTTTCAATTGTGAGTACGCTCCTGAAATTAACTTCATATGCGAGTGTGAATGGGAGATAGTACTATTTTGTATATTCTTGTTGTATTCTTAATGGATACGCACAACTTCTTTATAAGAACCAGCAGTGTTGTTATTTTTTCTTTACATGTTACCTTTTCATTATATGTTACATTGGCGTTTTAAGTTTAATGCCCGCAAAGGGAAAAATTTGCAACTTATTGTAAATAAAGTTTCTTCTTCGTTTTAAAGCAAGACATTTATATTTCATTCTTTAACCCCCCATCCTTTGTTTCATGCTTTTTTTTCAGCTTAGTTACTTTAGCGTCGAATTTATCTGGAAGCAAGATAAATTCCGACAATGTTTATTTTTTTTAAGGCAGGGACAACGTACAACTTTTCTTTGTGAATTAATTCTTGTTTTTCTGTTTTGTTTTTATTAATCTATCTATCTATCTATACTACTATAAATTCGTTTTTCTTTTGTGTGTATTGATATTCATATTAAAACCCCCCTTTTCTATTTATTTAAAAAGAAAATACAATTTTCTTATATATGGGTTGTGGAATTGCGTTCACTAGCAAAAGATCTAGCTAATTTGCATATTCTTTTAAACATTCATTTTGATTAATTCGCAATTAGTTTTTTCGGTTTTCTTATGGGATGATCATCTTTAGTTAACTATTACGTGTAATTATATTCATGCAGATATTCTACATGATTTATACTTGCATAATATTTACGCAAAAAGTTTACAGTAAACACAAAATTGTTTCCATATATATTTATATATCTATCTATATATCTATAAAAGTGAACGTGTATGTGTGTGTGTGTGTGTGTGTGTGTGTACATTTCCCTACGCAATAACTCTGTCAATTTTCAGTCTACAGATTCAAAATTTGATATACAGGGTACGGAGATTTGCAAAAATCGATGTGATCCGTTTTCGGCCAGAAATTTGTCAGTTAAGGGGTCAAAGTTCAACGATTTGGCCTTGGAGAACGCTACAAAATTCCTCCGACAATTTGGGGTCCAAACACTTGAAATTTTAGATAAAGGTTCCTTGGACATGGATCTAACTTAATAACTTGATTTGAGCCCAAAACAACAAATTTTAAGGTGTTATGATAGGGGTCAAAGTTAAAAAAATTGACGGTTTTTTTTTTTTGCTCAGCATACAACTTCCAAACACCCGGGCAACGTTGGGCACCCATGCTAGTATATCTATAAAAGTAAAAGTGTATGTGTGTATCTGTGTGTGTACATTTCCCTTACGCAATAACTCTGTCAATTTTAAGTCTACAGACTCGAAATTTGATATACAGGGTACTGAGATTTGGAAACATCTTTGTGATCCGTTTTCGGCCAGCAATTTAGCTGTTAAGGGGTCAAAGTTCAACGATTTGACCTTTGAGAACTCTACCAAACTCCTCCGACAATTTGGGCTCTAAACACTTGAAATTTTAGATATAGGTTCCTTGCACATGGATCTAACTTAATAACTTGATTTGGGCAAAAAGCAATAAATGTTGAGGGGTCATAATAGGGGTCAAATATTTAAAAAATGAACCCTTTTTTTGTTCAGCATACACCTCCAAACACCCGGGCAACGCCGGGCACCCATGCCAGTACGTATATATTTTTCTTTAATCTATAAAAGTGAACATGTCTGTGTGCCTGTGTGTGTACATTTTCCTACGCAATAACTCTGTCAATTTTCAGTTTACAGACTCGAAATTTGATATACAGGGTACTGAGATTTGAGAAAATCGATGTGATCCGTTTTCGATCAGAAATTTGGCAGTTAAAGGGTCAAAGTTCAACGATTTGCCCTTTGAGAATTCTACTAAACTCCTCCGACAATTTTGGGTCTAAACACTCGAAATTTTAGCTATAGGTCTCTTGGACATAGATCTAACTTAATAACTTGATTTGAGCCCTAAACAATAAACGTTAAGGGTTCATAATAGGGGTCAAAGTTTAAAAAATTGATCGCTTTTTTTTTCTCAACATACACCTGCAAACACTCGGGCAACGCCGGGCTGAAATGCTAGTATATCTATAAAAGTGAAATTGTTTATGTGTGTGTGTGTGCGTGTCTGTATGTGTACATTTCTCTACCAAACTATTCTGTCAATTTTCAGTCTACACACTCGAGATTTCCCATAGGGGATATTGAGACTTGAGAAAATTTTTTTAATCCATTTTCAGCCAGAAATTTGGCTGTCAATGAGTCAAAGTTCAACGATTTGACCTTTGTAAACTCTACCAAACTCCTCTGCCAATTTTGGATCTAAGCACTTGAAATTGTAAATGTATGCTACTTGGACATAGACCAAAGTTTTTAATTTGATTTGAGGCCAAGACAATAAATGTTAAGGGGTCAAAATTGGGGTCAGAGTTTAAAAAATTTGACCTCTGCAGTCTCTACTAAATTATAAAGAAAATATTTGGTCTAAACATTTGAAATTTTACATAAAGGGTAGTCAGACACGCAGCAAGCTTTTTAATCAGTTTTTGGATGAAAATTTGGCTGCCAAGAGGTCAAAGTTGAAAGAATTGACAATTGTAGACTCTACCAAACTGCTCCGCCAATTTTGGATCTAAACACTTGAAATTTTAGATGTAGGTTACCTGGCACAAGTCAAACTTTTTAATATATATATATATATATATATATATATATATATATATATATATATATATATATTCACATAAAGTTATGAACTGTACATAGGCCCCGAGCAAAGCCGGACTGAACTGCTAGTACTGAATAAAGTTAAATTTAAGTAGAAATCGTATTCGTTATCTTTGTCTTTTTCAATATATTTAAAAAAGTTTTTCATTCTTTTTTTTCACAAAGCTATCATTCATTATCGATAGTCTGACTGCTCGACACATCTTGCTTGCTTTGCCTACTATGCGGCAAGTCATTTTTCAATAGACATTGTCTCTTGGTGGTAGTGGTGCTGGTGACTGAACCCACCGGTTTTTTCCAATCTTATGTTGGCGATCATTGTCCAACCGACGATCTCTTTAGCCCTTATCCTCGAGGAGTCCCCGGGTGTTGATACGTAGTGACTCGTTCGTATCCCCCCTCTAAAAAAATGAAATAAACCCTGCTGCAATTTTTAGCGTTGCAAACGACGAAAATTCTATTTTAAACTTAAGTAGAAACGCATACGATGGACAGCGCCTTATACAGAGATGATTGGATGCATTTCGAATAAGATGCGTCCATTTTATCTGCACATATAGAAATAAGAATGATATATAAAACTTGAATATAACAGATCAACTTCTTAAGAGAGAGAGAGAGAGAGAGAAAGAGAGAGAGAGAGAGAGAGAGAGAGAGAGAATTCTTAGATATAACAAAACTATTTAAATCTTTTAACGCGACCAATCGACACGTATATTATTTCAAGCGCGACAGACTATATATATATATATATATATATATATATATATATATATATATATATATGAGAAAAAAGGTTGGTGTTGAAACGGTTTCTACTGAAGGAGGAAGTGTCATGGGAATATGAAATTCACAATTGTATATTCCAGTCAGATGAGATGAAGACATTAGGTTTTTGCAGTTCTTGCAGGAAAGCGTCGACATCATCGTATATACAGCGCCTGGCATTTCCAAATGATCACCTATCTTATCTTGTCCAACATTGAATTGGTGATAAAACGAGATCCGATGTGCCAACGTGATTATGTTATATTAATACTGGTGACGGAAATAATGATTTGCACTTATCATTAAATTATGCTGTTATACCTTTCCGTAAAAAATAACTGAACCCTTTCAGATATCAACATCGAAAATAAAAAAAATAAACATAAAGGGCATAATTTATAACGCGATACAATCTCTTCCATTGCTACTAGCATATATTTGTCTCACACATTTTTGTTAGTTATTTTAACTTTAACACTCCTTATTGCTTGGCGACATATACTGAATATATATATATGTGTGTGTGTAGTATATATATATATATATATATATATATATATATATATATATATATATATATATATATATATATATATATATATTGTGTGTGCGTGTATGCGCGTGTGGTTTTAGTTTTTTTGTTTGACATAACAATCATTGGCCTTGGTTTGCTGGTAATAATATTCAGCAACTTTTAGTCAATAAAAATAACGAAAAAAAAAAAAAAAGAAATAAAATAAAATAAAAAAAAGAAATGAAAAAAAAAATGCATAAAACCAGACCGAATATTCTTTAAATATTCGCTGGAAATTCTATTTCAAATTTATGCATGACAGACCAAAGAATGGACAGAGCCTCCGGCAAAGATTTGTGGACGCATATAAAAATTCTACTTAAAACTTAGGCTTTACAGACCGATGGGAATGTCTTTTAAAACCAAAGCATGATAGATCGTCCAACAGACAAAGCCCCTTATACATATATTTGGAATTTTCTAAAACAAGATACATGCATTATTATGAGGAAGGCAAAAAATTAGTTGCAAAGTTGACTTATGAGGGAAGTAAAAACGGAGACACTAAATTCTCGTGAAATTTCTAAATCTACTAACGTTCACAAAATAGTAAGAAAAAGTATTTTATTGCAAAGAATAATGAAATAATAACGAAAGAATAATCAACGAAATTTTATTAAAGAATACCAAGATGACAGGCGGAGAAAAGATAAACCCATAAAAATTTGTAAAGAGAAATTTCAAATTATGTTTCTGAATTTTTAAGATGAGAATTGGTTATTCATATTATTTGGATTCATCGAACTACTGTTCTCACTTTGAGTGTCATTTTCACAATGTTTCGGTCGATGTAACCATTTACCTCGTATCTTATCGAACTCGGCAATCTTTCTGTCGAACTCAGGAATCTGCATGGAATTTTGAACGGAACCCTTTATTTAATCCACAGGGATAGCTTGCTCTCGTTCCGTCAACAATAACTGGATAGAGGTCCTAAGTAATTCGCAATTAGATTACGAATTCGACAAGATACACCTTGCGCGAGCCTTTTCTAGTCTCACACAAACACACGCGTTCACATTTCAAGCCATATTACTTGTCATATACATACGCGCACACAAACATACGCGCGCACGTCCACACACTCACATATATTCACGTTCGCGTACATACCCCCACATTCTCGTGTATACACACACACACGCTAACGTACGCACAGATGGACGACGTAACTTCCCTTTCAAAGGAAATCCACACATGCGCAAAGACCACCGGAAACAATGATAAAAGCAAGAGACAAGCTATTTCTAGCCTTTTTCGACTTAGCTCTCATCACGTCCCCTGCTTCTATGTAGGGGGCACGAGCTAACAGACAGTATGTACACTTTATACGTTTTCTATCTCCATGGCCTGGGTTGACTTTTTTTCATTCTCTCTCTCTCTCTCTATATATATATATACTATAACAGACTTTCCTCCTCACCAGCTAACAGCGAGAGACGCACACCAAACTGGATTGACTTTTTCTCATTCTCTCTCTCTATACTACAATACACTTTCCTCCTCACCAGTAAACAGCGAGAGACGAACGTGGACATGAACACGCGTTGTACCATTTTCTTTCACTTGTTTCTTCACGAAATAAATCCTAGTTCGTTTACTTACAAAAAATTAAAAAAAATAAAAATAAAAATAAATAAATAAAAAAATATACATTGCATATTTTTTTCTTTCCTAGGAAGGAGAGTATTGCGCGAGCCTTTTCTAGTCTCACACAAACACACGAGTTCACATCTCAAGCTATATTACTTGTCACATACATACGCGCACGCAAACATACGCGCGCACGTCCACACACGCACATATATTCACGTTCGCGTACATACCCCCACATTCACGTGTATACACACACACACGCTAACGTACGCACAGATGGACGACGTCACTTTCCTTTCAAAGGAAATCCACACATGCGCAAAAGACCACCGGAAACAATTATAAAAGCAAGAGACAAACTGTTTCCAGCCCTTTTTCGACTTTGCTCTCGAGCTGAGCGGTCGTCGGACCATTCGCCCCCCTTTCGGGGCGCCCACGCGCGTCACGTCCCCTGCTACTATGTATGGGGCACGAGCTAACAGACTACGTACACCTTACACGTTTTCTATCTCGATGGCCTGGATTGACTTTTTCTAATTTTCTCTCTCTCTCTATACTACAACAGACTTTCCTTCTCACCAGCTAACAGCGAGAGACGCACATAAAACTGGATTGACTTTCTCCCTTTTTCTCTCTATGACACTAGACTTTCCTTTTCACCAGTAAACAGTGAGAGACGAACGCGGACATGAACACGTGTTGTACCCTTTTTTTTCATTTGTTTCTTCACGAAAACGCGTTGTTCGTTCCTTCCTCAAAGCGATTCATTTTTCTTTTCCCAATTCAAATCATTTCTCCTATTTTGTACGACTGGGGTATATGTATAATATATCTACCAGTCCACTACAACCTGAAGAAGGTCAGAGGTTCCATCGACCTAAACGTTGTGAAAATGATACTCAAGATGAGAACAGTAGTTCGAAGAATCGAAATAATACGAGAAATTTCAAAATTCTCATGACTTTGGAGGAATTCAAAGGGATCTGAGTTGCAGCTAAGATTTCCGAATTTTCAATCCATCACAAATCATGATCATACAACTCGCTCCCTCCTAATAATCTGGCACACTCCCGTCGTTCATGCTGCCTAGCTTTCAAACCCATTAATAATACACATACACATCTATAAATCGCACTTTATTATTAAATGTTTTAAATGAAAGAATTAGAAAATAAAATTATCAATTTTCTCCTGAACGCTCTGTACTTGCTTGTTATTTATCTCTCTCGCACGGTAGGATGCTGTGACACAAGGATCAGAAAGTGGGATCTGAAGAGCCAGTATTCTAGAAGTAGACTTTGACCTGCAAAAAAAAATGTCTGGGAAATTGCAACGGCATTCCCAGATATGGGTGCTTCAGGCGATTAGTAGCAAACTAACCGTTATTCAAAGAGAGAAGGCAAAGCCTGGTAGAGTGTACTTTCTAGAACTGCACAGTAACAAAAAAATACTTCAGTCAACAGGGCAAAAAAGCCACCTCAACAATGTTCTAGACTCCAATGGCTTTGGTGCCGACGGAACCCCCCCCCCCGGCTCTTTTTGCCATTGCCATAATTAAATTCAAATATATCAAGCAATCAAATGTAGCGTTGCCTTTTCTAAAGGAGAAAACTTTCAATCGTTTTATATTTTTCTTTAATCCAATTCTTTGAAGAGCAGAGTGTGGATTTTTTTCCCGCCACACAAGCTGAGTAGCACACACACACACACACACGCACACGCACACACACACACACACACACACACACACACACACACACACACACACACACGTGTGTACGCGCCAAAGATCCTGTACCTATGCAAGTCACACGAAACGGTTTAACGGTTCAAATATAGCATCTTCAGAAAGCCGAACATTGGATTTATAGTGTGGCCATCAGAAAATCGCGTGAAATTACATTAGGCAAAGTTACAACGAATTCAGCTATTGATAGCAACATTCTCCCATGCAGTAATTCCTCTTTACAGATGAAATAGGCGGGCTTATTAAATGTTGCCCGAGGCGTCATCATTTGTGAGAGCTTGCCATCTTTATTAGAATAGGTGCGATACACCATTACATGGAGTATCCATTGTCTTACTAGACAAGGAGGGCGCGGATCGTTGTTTACTCGTCAAGCGATAAATTCTTCTAAACTATTCGTGGCACTTTTAATTCGTATTTAACGAGCAATTGTAAATGACATACGGAATAACTGCGTTTAACATGCAACAATGATTTATGGGGGCAAGAAAAGTAAATTCGAGATATATCCTTTTTCAAAGAAAAAGTAGTGAACTTATAAAGTTGTAAAAAGGAATCGACTCTTTTGGTATACGGAGAATGAACCCTGATCGGCAATAAGAGCAGCCACAACTTCTGTGATACACAAAATCTCAGTGTTGTATAAATCTCTTCTGCCCAAGATAAGGCATAATCATGTTGGCTCACCGGTTCCCGTTAGAGTACTGACGTTAAACAACGTTGAGCCAAGCCAGTACCAGATTGGTGACCTTTTTTTTTACTACCTTTTCACCGCAAATAAAACACAATGTCACTTTGACGTAAGTGGATACTATTTGGGACGAAATCAGTGGTTGAGAAAGTTTCTTGTAATTATTAAAGAAAAGAACCTTCGTCTTGTCAGCATTGAATGTTATTATCAATTTACGGCCCCATTCCACTATATACTAGAGGTATTTCTCTATGGTTTTAGCCATGTTCTTACATATGGGTTCATAGATTTTCCCTCAAGTCTGTTATAGAGCATTGTGTCTTCAGTAAATGTACTGATCTCAGAGACATCTTGATCAGGAAGGTCATTTATGAATATAAGGAATAAAAAGTTTCAAGGATTGGCCCTTGTGGCACACCCGCATTCATTTATACCATATTATTTTGACGTACGACCATCAAGTACAAACTGGATTTTTCTCTCAGAAAGATTTGATTATGTTAAGTATTCGTCCAGTAATACCGTATGATTTAATTTGCACACGAAGACCATCGTGCAAAACCCTGTCAAAGACTTTAAATATGTATTAGGCTACTGTCCTAACCTCTCCTGCTTTATCCATTGCGTGATATATACGTTCGGAGATTAATGTTAGGATATCTGGTACAACAGAAGCTATTTTCCATCAGTCAGGAAAGCAAGATTCGATAAGGCATTTATTGAAGAATTTCGAAGGAAACGGGGTAACCTGAGCGAAACATTTTAAAAATAGTATAGCAGGAATAAGATCAGGCCCACACGCCTTTGAGGTGTCTAGTTTTCTTTATGATATCTGTTGTAGAGACGCCCACTAATTAACATAGGTAGATATATAAAGGTATCAATCACCAATACCGGGGGAGTTCTGCAACGACCGCCAAAAAGTAAGACATGCAACACGCCACCTGCCGGAATATCCCCAACTGAAGTATATCTGAAGACATGTAAATATGTATATAACTTTTCTGCCTAATATATTATTGTTATACCTTTACTTTCCGTGTTCTTGTTAATTATTTGTGCAGACACAACAGCGGCAACGGGAATTCGAAAAAAAGATTTACGTGGATAAAATCCACTATTAAACACAACAGTGGCGTCGAGAATTCGAAAAAAGACTTATGCAAGATAAAATCCACTATTAAACACAACAGTGGCGTCGAGAATTCGAAAAAAGACTTATGCAAGATAAAATCCACTATTAAACACAACAGTGGCTTCGAGATTCGAGAAAAATACACTACTAAAATCAACAGTCATGTACGAAAAATACTTACTCGAAAAAGATTGAAAAAAAAACGTACTCAAAGAAAAAAAATCTACTGTTGAACACAAAAGTAACATCGAGGACTTTGAAAAAGATTTACTCGAAAATTCACTGTTAGACACAGCAACATTATTCGAAAACTAATTTACGCGGAAAGTTATCACTGTCGAAAAAAAAGAAAAGAAAAACAAACGAAAGTAACTACAGAATTGTCGAACGAGATATTCGAACACTGGATACTTGAAAGCAAAATACCAATAACCATTTCAAAGTGACTACGAAAGTCAAAGAAAAAAAAAAGGTGTTTTCGCTAGTACACCGTGAACTAATTTATGCAAATTGTCTTGAAGGAGAAAAGTGATATTTTTTTTCAGCTGCACCAAGAAAGGATTTTTTAAAAAAAGAATTCTTGTACGTAATCAAAACTTAACGGATTAAGAGAAAAAATAAAATACATTTTTTTATCCCTCAATAGAAAAAGGGAAAAAGAAAGGTTCAGCACAAAAAATATAGAATTCGGTTGACAAAGAAAAAAAAAAGCGAACCTAAAAACGGTTATTCGTAGTTATTGTAAAAAGTGAATTTGTAAAATAGACTGATTTTTCTAATCTTTCAAAAAAAAAAAGAACAAGATGGAGGAATTTGCTAAAATAATGACTCAGTTCATGCAGAATCAGCAGATCCTACAAAAAGAACAGCAAGCGCTACACACAGAAAAAGACGAAAGACAAAATGAACGACTCATAAAATACATAGAAAGGCAGGAAGAAAGGTTCGTGCAGATGCAACTTGAACAGAAAGAACTGTTAGAAAGATTAACAGCTAATTCCATACAAGAAAGTAATACAACCTTCTTCAACACAACAATTGTTAACAGCATAGATGTGTTCACATACCTACCGGAAGAGGATAAAACTTTTGATGTATATTTCAAGAGGTATGAAGATATTTTCGAAACAGACTACGAAAACTGACCAAATGGAAAGAAAGTAAGTTTATTACTTTGAAAGCTTGGTACCAGTGAACATTGCAAATTTGTTGATTTCATATTGCCAAGGAGAACGAATCAGTTAGATTTCGCTGAGACCGTAAAGCTTCTTAAGGAGTTATTCGGACCGAACATGTCTCTTTTCCACAAGAGATGGTCATGTATGAATCTTAAGAAAACTGATGAGCAGGACTACCTGACATACGCGTCAGTAGTAAATAAAAACTGCGACAGCTTCAAATTATCGGAACTCACGGTGGACGATTTCAAATACTTAATCTTTGCACAGGGTCTAGTATCCACAAAATATTCAGAGATCCGAAGACGCGTTCTCTCAAAATTAGAGACAGAACAAGGCCTGACATTGCAGAAATTAGCAGAAGATTGCCAAAGGGCAGTATCACTAAAAAAAAGTTTCCAGGGATATAGAAGAAGCAGGAATGGCGTACATTAGGAAGATTAAAAAACCTTTCAGAAACTCAGGACAAAGAAATTTTTAGACTAGTCAATATTCAAGAAAATACTGAAATTATAAATTCTCAAATTATAATAACCACAGAAAACGAAATTACGATAATAGTCAATATAATAACTACAGAAAACGAAATTACATTAATAATCAAAGGAATTATAAAAAGACAGTATCAGGTAATAATTGCAGAAGACGTGATGAAAAACATTTGGAAAAGGATTGTCCTTATAAAAAATATCAGGTGCTACAATTGCGATAAAGTTGGACATAAGAGTGTCTGCTGCAGAACAAAAAATAGAGTACACCAAATGAGAACAAACGACAAAGGGAAAAATAATTTACGAAAATATGTATCAGTAAATATTTTCGACAAACAAGTGAAATTTCAGCTTGACTCTTGATCGGATTTGTCGTTAATAAACGCCAACACTTGGAAAAAGCTGGTTAAACCGACTTATTTAAAAGTCAAGTAAAGGTGCACGAACAGTGACAGGAGACGAAATAAAATTCGAAGGAGAGGTCATCCTGCCCATTAATTTAAATAGCCCGACGAAGAAATTGAAAATCTTCGTAATTAAAGAAAGCGAGAACTTATTGGGAATTGACTGAATTGAAAAATTCAATCTTTAGGATAAACCAATGAACGCTTTTTGTAGAAAAATAACCAGTTGCACCCAACATCAGAAAATATTAAAAACGATCTAAAAATGAAATTCCCAGAAATATTTACTACTGGACTGGGAAGATGCAATAAATTTAAGGCTTCGTTCGAGCTAAAAAAGGATGCAACCCCGGTGTTTAAGAAAAAATGGAACGTACCGTTCGCCGGTTTAGAAAAAATAAATAGCGAGCTAGATAGACTCGAAAAAAACAGGCATCTTATCGAAAATTGAAACTAGTGTCTGGGCAGCCCCTACGGTGTACGTAAAAAAAAAAGTCGGAACAAATTCGAGTCTGTGCAGCCTTTTCTACGGGTCTAAACCATAAATTAAAAGATCACCACTACCCTTTACCAAGCCCTGAGGAGATATTTGCCAGACTAAATTGTGGCAAAATTCTTTCAAAAATAGATTTGACCGACGCCTATTTACAAATTCCGATGGAAAAAGAATGCTCAAAGATATTATGCATTAACACGCACAAAGGGTTGTTCAAATACAACTGTCTACCCTTCGGGATCAAAGTCGCGCCGGCGATTTTCCAACAGGCAATGGATACAATGCTGAACGGAATAGATTGTGCTTGTGCATACCTGGATGACATAATCATCAGGAGCGCGTCCATAAATGAACACCAAGAGCATCTAAAAGAAGTATTCACAAGAATAAATGAATACGGATTCAAGTTGAAAGAAAACATACGAATTTTGTTTAGATGAAATCAAATATTTAGGGCAAATAATAAATAAAGACGGTCGACGCCCGGACCCGGAAAGATCGATAGCAATTAAAAACATGCCGGTACCACATAACGTGACGACTCTACAGAGTTTCTTACGTCTCGCAAACTACTACCTAAGAGCTCCGCTTAACGAGTTATTAAAGAAAAAACACCATGAATATGGACAAAAGAATGTCAAGACGCATTTGAGAAAATTAAAAAGACGCTGACGTCCGATCTATTTTTGACCTATTACGACCCAAAATTAGAAATAAGTGTTGCGAGCGACGCGATCTCGTATGGTATAGGAGCATGTATACAGCATATCCTGCCAGATGGACTGAAGAAACCTATAGCTCACGCCTCAAGGATACTATTTCCGACAGAAAAGGCTTATTCTCAAATAGAAAAAGAGGGGTTAAGCATTATTTTCGCGGTGACGAAATTCCACCATTAACTGTACGGGAGACACTTTATACTGGAAACAGATCACAAGCACCTAGTGACAATCTTCAGCTCAAAAATGAACTTTCCAGTATATACGGCAAGTCGCCAACTCCGTTGGGGTACGATCTTGCTAAATTATGACTTTAAAACAAAGCATCTGGGTTCGGAAAAAATAGGTCATGCGGATGGCCTGTCAAGGCTTATACCGAAAATGGAAGAAACCCTTGAAGAGTCAGTAATGTCAGCTATAGGTTCCAATTATGAGGAAAAAACATGGTGACGAATATAATAAAAGAATTACCAGTCAAATTAACCGATATAAAAAGGGAGGCTGAAAATGACGATGTCATCACAGACATAAAGAAAAAAATAAGGGAAAATGATGAAAAAAACGCAAAGCATATTTTCCGTATGCAATGATGTTTTATTATATAGTGAAAGAGTTGTTATCTCTAAAACCTTGCAGAAAAAGATCTTACATGTGGATATTGCACTAACAGTAAACAAGTATAAAGGTTGTGCGTTAGCCGCAAAGACACCACCGATAGTCCATAAACCTTGTAAAAAAACTGACCATCCATAGTCACGCATTCATATAGACTTTGCTGGACCGACCGAAGGACAATACTACCTAATCGTAGTACAATACTACCTAATCGTAGTATTTTCGTGTGCCAGAGATTATAGTCACAGATAACAGAACACAATTTACATCAAATGATTTCAAGGACTTTTGTGACACTTTTCAGGTAAAACATATAACTACACCACCGTTCCACCCTAGCTCAAATGGATTAGCAGAAAGATTCATAGACACGATAAAGCGTGCACTTAGAAAATCAATAGGGACCCCGACGGATAAAGCATTACAACAATTACAGGATTACTAAGAAGCCAAATACACAGTCGAAATTATCGCCAGCAGAATTAATGTTTGCTAGAAAAATAGAATCACTATTTGATAAATTAATACCAAAGCAAGCAATCGTCCATCAAACTACGCACACATCACGTAAAAGGTTTAAACCTGGTGATCGTTTATATTTGCAATGTATGAAAAATAATATTTCATATTGGGAGTTTGGTACGGTATATAAACGTATCGGTGACTTGGTCTATATGATAAAAGATCCAAAAGGGATACACAAAAGACATCAAAATCAATTGAGAAAATGTCAGATAAAAGACAACGAACATGACAAACCTGATGAAAAGGAAATCCAATTGATATACTATACGAAGCGTTTGATATCGAACCACCACAAACCATGCTCGAACCGAGAAGATCGGGAAGGAAAAGAAAGTTTACAGAACCAATTATAATGAACCCCAAGAGAAAAGATATTGAAATCTACACGACTTCAAATCTTGGGAGGGGAGTGTTGTGGATACGACCACTAATTAACATAGGTGGGTGAGTGAGATATATAAAGGTATCAATCACTAATACCGGGGGAGCTCTGCGACGACCGCCAAATAAGCAAGACGCCTATGTTGCCTCTAGTAAGACATGCAATACACCATCTGCCGGAATATCCCCAACTGAAGTATATCTGAAGACATGTAAATATGTATATAACTTTTTTGCCTAATATATTATTATTATACCTTTACTTTCTGTGTTCTTGTTAATTATTTGTGCAGACACAAAAATATCACAGACAAGGGAAAGGGCGTGGCTTCTGTTGCAAAGAGAAATTTGGTAAGGGTGGTTTCTTGGATTTAAAGTAGAATTAGAGGAAAACCGTTGGGCAAGCAGGTTTGCCTTTTCGATTGTCGTGCAAACAACCTGAAGGTTCTTGCATAGTGGGGAATTGTTGATTGCCCATTATTTACTACACTGTTATGATTTTTTTTAAGAAATCGCGATTTCCGAATTTCTGCATTCAATGTGTTTTCTGGTGATTTCAGAATTCCTGTTCTTGACTATTTCACTCTTATAATTATTTGTATTTTCTATAAACTTTTGACTATTTGTATTGGACCTATGTCGAATAAAACTGCGTAATGCATGCCGTCTTTGCACGATGGCAGTTGCACAAGTAGAAGTGAACCATCCGTGTGGGAACATGTGCTTCAATTGCTGCTTTGAACGATTCAGCAGCCTCATTTTCAAACAGTTTCGTGAGAAGAGAAAAATGCAGTACTTCATGGGGCGTCTCATATTATTTCTGATGGCTTCCGAGTCAGCCTTCTTGAAGTACCTCGTCGTTTTAAGTATAGGCTCTTCAACTTGGGATCAAGGGTTTAGGGTAAATACTACCAGCATCACAATGTGATCAGCGTTCCCAAGTGGGCTATGGCCATTTGTTACACAATCCTCGAGAAGTGAGACTTGTTTGATCTTGTCGATCGGGAACGTGACCATCTGTGGCAGAGAAAGTGATATAGAAGACATGTGTAATGCTACCAGCTTCGTCTGTGTAACTAGAGTGTTGTGTCTGCACACATAATTAACAAGAACACGAAAGTAAAGGTATACAATAATATATTAGGAAGAAAAGTTATATACATATTTACATGTCTTCAGATATACTTCAGTTGGAGATATTCCGGCAGGTGGCGTGTTGCATGTCTTACTGGAGGCAGCATAAGCGTCTTGACTATTTGACGATCGTTGCCGGACTCTTCCGGTATTAGTGACTGATACCTTTATATATCTCAATCACCCGCCTATGTTAATTAGTAGGCGTCTCCACAACATAGAGAAACGAAGCCAATCACTGTCGCAAACATTAAGGCTACCAAATACATGTAAATAAGGGCTAGTATACATAGACACTGCTGCATCTATGCCGTCAAAGACAAGGATGATTAAGATACAGTTCTTGGTCGAGGGAGAACGACAGAGAATATATAAGTAGCTAACGCTATATTGCAGGTTTATTTCAAGCACATGAAGGCCTGGTCGTCTGATTCTTGTTTGGGCTCACTAGTCAAGGGGAGTGTTTGAAATATAGACTCCAAGTTCGTGCATGTGTACGGATCTTTATGGAAAAGTGGGAGATAACCAGACATGTTAAAGTGGTTAGAGAGGATAGAAAATGTAGATTAATTTCACTTAGCGGGGAGTTTGCTATGAAAAATGAATCTATATTGTTTAATTGTTCTACATCCGCGAGTATTTGTGAATGCAAGCCTCATGGGAGGAGGCGAATTAATTTTGTTTAACGGGTGTCTGGTTTGAACGCATTTTTTAAGAAAAATTCAGCTGTCATTTTATTTAGTAGTTTTAATTTTAGGGTGAGAGATATTAGACAAAGTAAATGTGCATAATACCAAACATGCAACACAAGTATACCACCATTCGACTTTTGATCCGCAGGATTGTGGCTTAGGTAAACCCACCGGAGATAGGTGCAGGGTCCCTTTATACGCGCAACATACAGACATCCCGATATTATACTACTGATGATAGAGCGACAGCTCTAAGCGCCACAAAAGAGTTAGGGCTCCTGCATTTTCAGTCGGAATACAGCAGCTACACAAACTATAAAACTGGTACAACCGAAGCAATTTTCCATCAGTCAGGAAAGCGAGATTCGATAAAGCATTTGTTGAAAAATTTCAAGAGAACCGGAGTAACCTTAGCTAAACATTTTTAAAATAGTATAGCAGTTAAAATGTTTGACAGTTTATGTACCTGGTGGATTCCGATTGAATTTTTACAGTTTTACCTTTAAACCTGTCAGACAAGAGAGGCCCAGTATAATGGTGTAGACATATGTAGCAATAAAGCATTCTCAATATGCCCAGTTTTAGTAAAATGGAATGAAGCGGGAGCGGGCAGCAGCGTTCAGTGCCCTAGTCAGAAAACAAGGTCAAGCACTGAGTGCCTCTGATGAGTCCATTTGATCGCACCTTTGCGCCTGGCTAACAGACAAAGAAGGAGTATGAAAGCCGGGCAGTACGCAGAACCTATCTACTCCTTAATCAAACCTGTTTGAAAACCGGTAATTTGTTTGAGGGACCAGCTTTAGAGAGGTTGTCGACCAGGACTAACGAGGCTTCACTTCTCCGTTTGTTTGGCGCCAAAACGTATGAGGTCAGTAGAACAGGTCTAACATGAGTTTTCCTTCTCCGAGACCTGAGGAAATCTACAAATCCATCATCACCGAGGCGAGGTAGCCCTGTGCCTGGGTTCTAAACTAGGTATTTCTGCGCCTCCACATGGGTAGTCAGGATTAATTAAGTTAGTAATAATGATATATGTAACTAGTGAAAGGTTAAACTACTCAAAAGAATTAAAAGTTTGAAGTGGAAAAGAAGGGGAATAAGTATAAAGCATATGGTGTAAAGATTAAATTTGTATCTTAGATTTAAAGGAGTAATAAAATATGCTTCAAAATTGTTTGTTAATACATTAGTAGAATAAGAAAAGGATATAAAGTTAAAGTATGATTCAAAATGACCAGGCGCTGTACGTAGGAGGACGTCGACACCTCCATGCAAGAACTGCAAAAATTTAACATCGTTATCTTGTCTGACAAGGATTTAATACTATTGATGGCCGCTTGTGAAATTGATATTTCCTATCGGTTTTGTTTTAGTAATAAGAAACCGTCAAACACTCCATAATCGTTTGTCTTTTTTTTTGTTTTTACTTTTGTTATATATATATATATATATATATATATATATATATATATATATATATATATATATATATATATATATATATATATATATAAATTCGTTTTTAAATGTCCTTAACGTCATTATCTGTTTTGTTTTAATAAAATGAAAACAGTGGAAAACATCGTATGCGATTATTATATTCTATTAAAAAAAAAAAAAATACACACATTTCTTAAAAGCTATTGGTACTTCTAAAGTTTACGGACAGTGCTGAAATAATAACGTCCTTATTTAGACAGCCATTCTTAACACAGGGAGAGTGAAAGCTGAAAAAACCGTCTGTCAGCATTATATTTTATCACGTCTTGCTTCTTTTACTAGTTTGTTGTTATTTTTGTTCTTCTTGACGTCCAGTTGGTCACTTCCGTCCATCTCCAAGTAGAAGGTCGACGCACCCCATTTCAGATACAATGGAAACAGACTCGCAACATCATCCATCTTCTAACGTCTTGCTACCAACCTCAATTTCTTCAGCCATGCCACCACATCTCCCTCGCCGCTAAACGGCTTCATCATATCACTCCTGATTCTTATCTTCGACATAATAACGGCCAGAATAGCTAGTAAGCAGAAAAAAGGCCTGTCAGCGTTGCACTTTTATGTCTCCCTTCTTTTGCCTGCAGCAGTCGTACTCCCACTCCTCCTCTTCCCCTCCTCCTCCTCCTCCTCTTCTTCTTCTTCTTCTTCTTCTTCTTCTTCTTCTCAGCGAACTCTCGTGCATGAGATATTATTTTTGATGCACGAAAAAACAAACAAAGAACCCCCCAAACAAACAAACAAACAAACAAACAAACAACCCCCTCCAAAAAAACGAAAACAAAAAAAAACAAAATGTCTTTTTATGCTGACACTTGAACTCCCGACAGTACGCAAATTTACATTAATCTTATTTTGTTTGTTTGTTTCGGACGGGTTCCAAGTTAGAATGCCAGTAAATCTCTACAGTGGGCACACGCCAACCGTGGGCGCTAATTGCCGTGTCTCTCCACACCGTTATCACAAAGGGGTTTTGTTATCTATTCAGTATTTTCACTCAACAATTTAATGAATAAAAAATACTGTAAAACTTGAATTAAACTTTAAAATCATATCTAAAAAATAGCACAACCCGTAAACTGAAATAGTGCCCCGTAACTGGCATGGGCATGTTGTAAATAAGAGATGACAGTAAGCCGAACCCAAAAGCTAATACGATTTGTTTCGTAAAACTGAATGTACTTTGAGATACTATTTAGATTCTTGTTAATGCATAGATGGAATACAGACAGGTGTAACAATTTCATATCAGAATAAACTCGGGAATAATTACTAGGGCTATTACAATAGAATATTATTTTTATTGTTTTGACTCTCGAGTATATATCCGTCACAGTTAGAGACAGTTAGTCAATCGAGAACCACATTATTCTATATGAAAACATAAAAGATATTAACTGATATATACTCAGGAGTCAAAGTAAGGAAAAGAATGTTCTCTTATCAATAATAATGACAATTACGGAAACATTTAAAAAAAAAAAAAGAAGAAAATTGAGACCTTAATACCAAATGCAGTTTTATATAAATTACTGGGGACAGATTCTAGTTTTTCAATAGTTGACAACTAACAGATACTACTACTCTAAGTCAGTGTGGATCTGGGATGAATGCAGAATAAACCGTTACACCACACTCACCAAATCTTTCTAAATTGGAACCTAGCCCCCGGATGTAATTTAAAGTGTTAAAATCAAATTAAATCAGAAGTCGTTCCCCTTTTTATATTGATAATAAGATAATAAGAAATGCCATTTTTAAGATGGTCAAACAATCAAATGCCATTGAAACAAACGAATCGATTAAGTGGAAGTGTAAGTGAGAAGAAAAATAAGTAGGTACTCGTTTGGCGAAACAATGATAAATTCGAGCAGATATTTCACAACGACGGCATCTTCTTGACACCATCGTTAATTTTAATCTTTGTTTTTAGCAAAAAAACTCCAGTAAATCAGAAATTAATAAACCTTACGTTTGCATATTATTAGAGTTAGGAAAATTTGTGTTTTTGTTTTTACGGTTAAAAGCGCCATACCCCAGTAGTGTACGTACACTTACGACTCGGAAAATTAATCTCTTCTGCAAACAGGCTTTTTATTCAAGACAGCACCATCTTATTTGTATATAAGTAATGAAATTTCACGTTATTTCGCGAGACCAGTCAGTATATAATCAGGCGCGGCTGCCATTTTACTTTTTTTGCCCCTAACCAAACCTTACACTGTACACAGACTCAACCAGAAATTTGAGGTAAGCCCCTTTCACACTCTTATTACTTACCATGAAAGGTTACAAGACATTTTACCATAAAATGCTTGCGCGCCGTATTAAAATAATGATTTTTTATGCATGTCTATAGTGTTAGGATAATTAATAGGAACCGGAATCGGAAATCCGAAAAATCGGAACTTTTGGGAGCATCAGAATTGGTATCGGAATCGGAAAAATTTGTGTCTAATTTCCGATGCCCACAACGATTCTTTTAATTGATTTTTTAAAATTTGATTTTATTTAAAACAAGACCTTTCACTACTAATAGTAATAATAAACTAATAAATTCTAAAGTGATTATAAAACTAAAATCTATAGAACATGTTCCACACGTGTGTTTTACGACCGAGAAAATATCTTTATACTTTACATGTGTTTTTTTTATACGGTAATCAGGAATAAATAACAACCCTGTTGTTAAATAGTTAAAGATTTATAAAAGAATCGGAATCGGTAATTATATCGGAATCGGGGAAAATATTAGGATCATCCAATCACTAATAATAATAATAATAATAATAATAATAATAATAATAATAATAATAATAATAAACAAATCAAGCTTAGGTATTCGCACAATGTCAAAACATCGTTAATTCACTGCCCGCACAGCAGCTGCTGAATGGCGTTATGGTTCAAAAGGTAGATGCCTGTCTAACCGCACTGCCGCACTGATGAGCTGTGATACAGCGAAACAGTACTGTATGTGGATAACTATATATATATATATATATATATATATATATATATATATATACTCCTGAGCAAAAAAAAAAAAAAAAAAAAAAATGGGCCAAACAAATTTTATACATTTTATTGCACTAAAAGCTATATTGAACAAAGAACAATTGAATAAGGAAACTTAAACGAGACTAATAACACAGAACAAGACATTTACTTTAATAAATGCTTATGATGGAATTGCATTCCCTTTTGCTTTATATAAAAGATCAATCCTTTTAGACATGCTCTCAACCAAAGTGGAATACTGTGAAGAGGAGATGCTATTTCATTCGCTTTGCACTGATTCCCACAGTTTGTCATTGTTCGAAAAAGTTCTTCCATCCAATACACGAGATATTATGGACCAAATATTCTCGATTGGGTTTAAATCGGGGCTTTCACCTGGCCAAAATATCACATTAATTGAATTATCAGAAAACTATTTTTGTGACTTTAGCAGTGTGTGCAGGTGCATTATCATGTTGAAAAATAATGTTCTGGGATATTCCCATGTTCTGGATACTTGGTAACAGTCCTGTTTCTAATATTCGAATGTATTGATTTGCATTGATTGACTTTTCACATCTAATAAGTTACCCAACTCCTGTTGCAGTAAAAGTTCGTCATATCATTATCCATCCATTCCGGTGTTTAACTGGCGTTTTTATGCAACTTGGTGAAAATCTTTCTCCAGTTCTTAGATTGCACCAATCGGGAGCATCGGGAGCATCACTAACAAGACAAAATCTTGATTCATCTAACCAGAAAATATTCCTGAACTAGTCTGTATCTTTCTTGGCATAACCTGAGAAAAATCTCATTCTATCATTGATGTTTTTCTTAGATAAAAATAGCTTCTTTGCACACCTTTTAGAAGAAAATCCCATTTCTTTCATTCGTCTAGATATTGTATATCTAGAAACAGAATTTTCAGCCCCTGTTTTGAATTATTTGCTAAGGTCAACATAAGTTTTCTTTCAATCCTTCAGAACAGTTAATTTAAGATACAGATTTCCCTTTTATCAAGCATTCGACTTCGAAACTTTGACCAATTCGCTTCACTACAGAAAGAGATGTTTTCACTTTTTCTTTTCCTAAAATATAAAAAATCTGCTTTTAAGTCATTTTGGACTGCCTTAATTCTGCAATTCGTTTTTTTATATCTCCATTAAGATGCGGTCTTACCATTTTTTCCACTTATTATTATATGCTATAATAATAATGATTTGCAAAATAGAAATTTTCAGTTAAAATTAACAAAAATTAATGGGAAAATATTGAAAAATCGATTTCTTCCTTCTCTCACTCTTGGCTCATTTTTTTGCTCATGAGTATATATATATATATATATATATATATATATATATATATATATATATATATAATTTGGTCAACATGTCAACCAAAATAATTATTGACGAGCTTCTTAAACTTAATCGAGCACTCAAATTAAGGACCCTTCATAAAACGTGACGTTAGTCAGAATAGACGTACTCAGATATAGCAATATGTCAATTAATAGGGTAGATGTTCTAAAACAACCACCCTTACAAAATGCTACGTTTATTTAGGCAGTTCGACTTCTACGGAGCTCATGCTTCAGAATTGTCTGGTATTTATGGAGTCCTCCTCGCTATTTGTTAACCTGCAAGATTGCACACTTTACCCCAGATATTGGCTCAGTAGTTGTATTTGGAGTTGGGAGAGGTTTAACCTAGAACACACAAAGGGATCCTTCAAAAGCAATGTGCCAAGTTTCATTCCATTGAATTGCGTTCCACAGTTTACACGTTGAGACAGAGAAGACCAGATGACGATGGATCCCAATGCTGACTCCTCTCGGATTTTCGCTAGAGTGCTAATACTGCTTGGTCCCAAACTTGTCCCTCACAGGTGGCCTTTCCAGAAACCAGAGTTCCAGACAGAATAGTTCTGACTCTACCACACCGCTATCACTTCTATAATGGCGACTAAGTGCTGGACTTTAGGAGACTTTGTTGCGGATTTTCATGGCGGTTTCATGCGGCTTTTCACAATGAGTCGCCGATTTGAGTTTTTTGATGAAGTTAAAGAAACTGTTGAGCCGTTCTCTTAAATAGTTAATTTCTACCTATTTTGAAGCATCACTGATCATCACGGTGTTTTCTCACCTGACGCTCATTAACCCTTCTCCTTTAGTGGCTTCCGGGCCTTGATAATCGGTTACTCTATAGTATAATAATTGAGAGTTTTGCAAAAATAATTAAACAACAAACTTAAACATCTTTACAATAAGATTACAACATTAATAGTAATTGGAGGAAAAGGACTATTAAACTAATAATTTATTACGCATGAATTTATTACACAGACCTCTATTCTTCAAAATAAAGTCATCGTTGCCCACGACTTTCTGCCAGCAACCTGTAAGCTTCCGGATTTTGTCAAAGTATAAATCCTTGAACTTTTAATCGAAAAATTATTGACAAGCTTCTTTAAATTGTTTATGTTGGATTTGAAAACAATTTATAGCCAGCTTCGAAGCAGACCCGCAGTATTGGTTCAACAGTTCTGGGGGAAAAAAGCTTTGCTCATGGAATTTTGCTTTAGTTTCAGGCACAAATATTCTTTCAGAATTGCCTTAGTTGATATTAGAAGCTTTTGTGGCAACACTACACACAAGGAATCCCAACATTACACCGGGTTTCATGAAACACGAAGCGAGACAACATTCACGCGTTGGTTCCCCTGCTATTTAGATCTTATTTAAAGAACCAAACCACAACAGATTTGATGATTATCACATGTTAAGAACATAAAACCCAATGTAATGTTCAGACGCGTGGGTTATAATTTTTTATTATATTAGACCTGTTGTATATATATTTTTTTACTTGATAACATAGAACAGTTTACGAAGTAACTATTAAATACGTTTCCATTGGTTAGTTAAATTTGATTTATTTATTCTTATTGTGATTAAAACTACGCGTGTGTGCGTCTGTTTGTGTTGGTTGGTGCGTGTGTGTCATAGCGTTTGGTTATGCAATTGTCTGTTTGTACGTTTGTATATGCGCATGCATGCGTTTTTATAAGTATGTAGTCGTGTGTCGTATTTGTGTGATTGTAGCTGTGTGTTTGTTTTGCGTGTTTATGTGTGTGGATGTTGTTGTTGCTTTCATTCATTCATTTCGAATGAATCAGATGGTAATCGTTATTATTATCACTAACATCTTTCTAGTTAACATTCTTTCTGGAAAGAAAGTTCAAATTTTTTCTAAGGTAATTACGAGAGAAACCATGTGAAGGTTGCCAACATTCCTAAGTGAAATTGTTTCTGCAGAACGAATTGAATTCGAACTTGTCACACACAAGTTCTTAGTGTGTATCGTTAACCTTTTAGCTACCGTCACGTCCCTGCGTGGATGTGTGTGTGTGTGTGTATGTGCGTGTGTATGTGTGTGTGTGGGTTAATGATTGTTTATGCGTATATTTATGTTTTATGTGTGGTTGTGTGAATGATTGCGTGTGCAAATACTTGTATGCGTGGTTAAGTTTATGCGTTCGTTTATGTGGATGTGTTTGTAGTTGTGCACGTGTATCTATCGTTTGTTCTATTGTTTGTGTGCGTGGTTGTGTGTTTGTGTGCGTGGTTGTGTGTTTGTGTGTGTGGTTGTGTGTTTGTGTGTGTGGTTGTGTGTTTGTGTGCGTGGTTGTGTGTTTGTGTGTGTGGTTGTGTGTTTGTGTGTGTGGTTGCGCGTGCGTCATTAAGTGTTGTCTACATGTGTACTTGCGTCTTTGTTTGCATGTTTGTGAGTCCTTAAGCGTATATGTGTTTTTGAGTGTGGCACTGTGCATGTATGTTTGCCGATGTACGTGCGTGTGTTTGAAGGAAAATTAAATTGTCGCACATAAGTAAATAGTGTTTCCTGGCATTCAAACAGAACTTGATGAAAAAAACAAAAACAAAAAACAAAAAACAAAAAAACAAAAAAAAAAACAAACAAAAAAAAAAGTTGTAATTACAGGAAGATTCATTTTGTCTCGTCCTGAAAGGCAAACAAGTGTTTCTTGCGGTCCGGGCCCACAGCCACCACCCGCTTGAAAGGGTGGAGTAGGGGGTTCTTATGAACCCACCTTCCCTTCCTAGCAAGATGATCCGGGGGCACCTGCGAGCATGTGACTTCTCCACGAAAGGTCAGCGATTAGGTTATCATGGGACAAAATTTAATGTCTGTTTTCGTAAACATAATTGTACAGCAATTTATCGAGTTGCGCCGCGCTCTACACATAGATCACATTAATCCGCTACTGATAATTGAAAAAATATCTACCTCCCTGTTTTTTTGGTCGCCATTGGCAAAACGCCTCTCCCGTCCTAGCCTAAGCTATACATATACGGAACCGTTGAGGCGCACATATCTACAACACGCATCCCTATATTAAAGAGTACGTTTGTATGTATGTATGTATGTATGTATGTATGTATGTATGTATGTATGTATGTATGTGTCTTGTATATACTTTGTCAATTATACATAAGTGACACTGAAAGTCTGGAATGGCGTCATTACACCACAATGACTCGGAGTGGACATGTAGAAATGACTGATGAACGGTGTTCTAGACAGCTTTTATATGGAGAGTTTGTTGAAGAGAGACGTCTACTACACAAGTCACTCAAAATGATGTGTAGACTGTATAAAGACCTCTTGATCGTTCTTTGTTTAGAAAGAGAGTGCAGGGTCCCCCGAAAATGTCTTCAGTCTAATAGATCCTGAATTATCAACCAAGCTCTGGCCTCTGTCCTATCATCGGAATGTTGCAGCATTGTGCCTGTTTTACAAGTATTTATATAGAATTTGCTCTGATGAACCATCAACACTTGTGCCACCTCAACCTAAATACTCCTGACTAATCCGACAAGCAGAAAAATCCCACCCTACACTGTAGAGATCCCTAGCTACCAAAACGCCTTCTACCCTAATAGTTTCTTCTCACGAATTGTTATATTTTGTAATTCTCTCACTGTTTCCTGCTTCCTTGACTTTACTAAAATACAGAAATTTAAATGTAATGTAAACAGACATCTTGTTGCTCAATTCAGTACATAGAGCCCCTTCAGAAATTGTCCCAAATAGTAGCCTGAAGATCAAAGTGAAAATGTTACCTATTTGAGGTGAATAAGGATGAAAAAAGAAAATACATCATTTGAAAGGAGTCGCGTCCATCACAAGAAACAAAGGGGAAATTCATGCAAGAATGGAATAATTCTATAATTCCATCAGAATTTGAGATCACAAACTAATTTTATCTGCAGTAAATGTAGAATTCACTTATAGATGTTTCCAAAATGCGGAATATGCAGAAAAAATATACTTTAATTGGAGAACTCAAATGTCACGTAATTGTCTATCAGAATAATGAAGCAAACGATAGCAATAGTCGACCCTGGATTGCAGCCATCATATATTTCTATAATAAACTAGCTCTATCATACTGACGTTTCCCGACATCCATTACGTCCAAATTTGGTGTAAATATTTTGATATTCTATAACCACACCTTTCTTTTTCAGGTCCAGCATCTAGACTAAAAGTGAACCTGATTTTAATGTAATAAGAACGAAGTAAAAAGTAAGAAAAAAGTCAATATTTCTGCAGTGTCAAAATTACAAATAAATCATGACTTTTTGTTTATAAAGAAAAAAAAATGACAAAACATAATTGAAAATGAACTTGGAACAGAAGATTAGAAAACACTAACTTTTACAAAAATAATAAGTTATTCTCCTTTACTAATTTTGTTTTTAAAGTCTTCGTATTACCAAACCACTAGACCGAACTAAGCATTTGTTTATGTCAATTCTAGCGAACTACGTTATTCTATGAAAAATAGCAAACCACAAAAATAATTTCAACCCAACATTGTATATTAGATAAGACTAATTTTGTTTATGGATTTATTTGAGATTAAATTTCTATCTATCTATCTATCTATATATAAAAGTGAACGTGTCTGTGTATCTGTGTGTCTGTGTATCTGTGTATCTGTGTGTCTGTGTGTTTGTGTACATTTCCCTACGCAATAACTCTGGCAATTTTTAGTCTACATACTCGAAATTTGATATACAGGGTACTGAGATTTGGGAAAATCGATGTGATCAGTTTTCGGCCAGAAATTTGGCGATTAAGAGGTCAAAGTTCAACGATTTGACCTTTGAGAACTCTACCAAACTCCTCCTACAATTTTTGGTCTACACACTTGAAATTTTAGATATAGGTTCCTTGGACATGGATCTAACTTAATAACTTGATTTGAGCCCAAAACAATAAATTTTAAGGGATCATAATAGGGGTCAAAGTTAAAAAAAAATTGACCGTTTTTTTTTTTTTTGCTCAGCATACACCTCCAAACACCCAGGCAACGCCGGGCACCCATGCTAGTTAAAAATAAACGAAAATTATCGTATGTGGTAAGTTTAATAAGTAATGTTTCTGAGCCACTTCTCATAGCATTTGAGCAAGGAAACTTGGCAATTCTTTCTCATCCAGAGCTACGCATTATTCCCATCGTTTAATACAGCTCTGGAATCCATTTTTGTAGAACACCTCAAGTTGGTCGTCCAACCACCGCGTGACTTCGGAAATGAAGGTTGCGTCACCTGATAAGCGCTTTTCTTTCAAAAACAACTTCATAGCTGGGAAGAGGTGAAAGTCAGAGGGTGCAAGGTCAGAAGAGTATAGGGATGGGGGAGGATTTTATAGCCACTTGCCCATGCTTTTGATCTGGCGACATGCACGTTGTGAACCGTTGTCTTGTAGGAGGAAGACCTTTTGCTGATTTTATCCTTGATTTTAATAACTTCTTTTAATTTATCAGAAGTGAAGCATAATAGGCTCTTGTAGTTGTGGTACGCTTTTCCGTCTTGGTTCGAGAATACTGTGAGCATGACCTTGCTAACAGGGGGCTGCACTTATATTCTTTGAAGATGATGAGTCCAAGTGCATTGAATAGACATTAGTTTCTGGATCATACTTATATGGCCAAGCTCCATTTCATCCATGACTCAGTTTAAACACATGCAAATAAGAAACCACAATTATTTCTGTGCTGTAATATGCTATATAACCCACGGAGATATACATCTTTGATCATGCAAAATTTCAGCAATATGAGACAACTTGAAGTAGGTCGTAAGTAATACTTATTGAACGCATCTGGTATTGTAGTTTTCTATAACACTGACATACTATTTCCGTTTGCCTGTTTCCCACCTGACTACAACTTGGATGTCTTCAAATCTAACATAAACAAATTCCTGATAAACCGCCCCTTAAGTAAGACACTTTCTCAAATGTCCATTACTAACGATGACTACGACATTGCTCCCGTTGACTACTGTACACGCAACAACCATTATCCCCGAGTGGCTTCCGGGCCTTGATAAGTGGTGACTCCCATGTTAAAAAAAAAGCAAAACAAAAAAACATTAAACATTTCAGAACGATATTGAAAATATTTATGCAGCAAACATCACAATATAGAGAATTACTCACTAATAATATAGTACAGTTCTCCAATTTTTGTTTAATCTGAGATTTATAGCAGAAAAAAGAACAGCATAACCCGCTAGATTGTCAAAAATAAAATGATCATTGATTATAGTCAAGCGACCTAGTCGGGCGAAACAAACACTGTGGATCGTCAGAAATAAA